>NC_092051.1:13909563-14214282 GCF_003086295.3 Arachis hypogaea
GATAACGGAAGAATGGTTCACTCTGCATCTGCTCCAAATCTCATTGAGAGCAACCCCATTGAAGCTTCAATTTCCGAGTTTCCTCCTGTTTCTGCTTCACTAGTGAGCAAGTTATCTGCAAGCACTCAGACTCCGTTGAATGTGGAAAATGTTCAGTCTGCTAACAAGTCATTGGTTGAAAAGATTCGTGGAGCTCTTGATTTTGATGAAGATAGATACACTTTGTTTAAAGACATATCTGGTCAATATCGTCAAGGCACACTTGATACGGAGACATATCTGGACTGTGTGCAGCAGTTTGGTTTGTCTCATCTTGTACCCGAAATGGCTAATTTATTGCCTGATCCTCAGAAGAAGGAAGAGCTCATTTTGTCGTACAACAGTAGTTTGCAAAGGAATGCTTTTCCAGAAAATGGATGGGTCCATGGTGGTTCTGGCATACCGTCTAAAGGTAGTAATGCTTCCAAGAAGGGTAAAGGTAAGTCTGTAGATGGTAGTGGTAGTAACTCCACAAATAGATTAGCAGATAGCTTCTTAAGCACAGTACATCAACTACAGTCAAGCTATAAATCTTCAGAAGAGAATTTGGAGGTGCTATCAAGGGGTGATTATCGAACTAACAAGGGCAAGTCAAAAATCAATCAGCAGATTGATACCAATTCGGGAAATCAACCTTTGAGAATCAGTGGGCAGACAGAGGCATCGGGTGGAATTTTATCAAATCAGAAAAAGGAGGATGCTGGTGTTGGCAGTAAACAACGTAAAAAAACTTCCAAATTTCTTAGAGTGCGACTTGGCGATGGTTCTGCTTCAGCCCTTCTTGATTTTGATAACTCTCAGACTGAGCCAGATCCTGGAACAGACCCTTTGCCAGGTAACAAGAATGACTCCGGAGGTCTGCCTGTGCGAGGTGTTTGGCGAAAGGGGGGAGGCCAGAGGCTCTTCAACTGAATACTCGTCTGTTTCTCCAAGGCCTTATAATGTGAAGTATCTCCAAGCATAAAACTGGAATAAACAGAGACTCCAGTTTTAGTTTCAGGAGTGATGATTTCAATGGTCCAATTTGAGTGGGATTCCCAAGTATAGCACGCTGGGATATGACTCTTGTTTTTGTTGAAGGTTTAATACCATTGCCTTAATGGGTGAGCCCTTTTTGTTTGGTTTGGCCGTTTAGGGTATACATTTTGATCGAAATGGGGGAATGGCGAGTGCCCTCTATACTTGGGTATGTAAGTGGGGTGCCGTTTTTTTTTTTGGTGTGGCAATTTGCAGCAGCCTCCTCTTATCTTCTGCCATCGAATTGTCATCTACAGTTCTGTACACTCTGTAGAACTAGTAGATAAATGCCTGGATTTTTTGAGTAGTTAAGAACGGTGAATATATTGTTGGAACCAAAATTACGAGATGATGATACTTCTATGTTTGGATTTTTGTTCAGAGAAATTCTTATCTTCTCCATAGAGTAAATATTTTCCTTTCTCTACATCATTCACCTATTAATTTTTATCTCTCTTGTTTGTTTTCACTTTTTTGTTTGAAAGTTTTAATGGATGAGATCACTTATTTATAACATTGTAATTTAAGAAATAGAATTATTTGAGGACTTAATCTTTTCATATTAGAGTAATGTTCAGATTACAAATTGTTAGAACTTAGAACACTAATTATGCAAATTTACCCAGGCTTTTTTACTGAAATGCGCATGAAAAATCTTTAATTCCCATTATATGTACAAGTCAAGCATGGTGAACACGAAATGGTGCATTGAGTGCATATCTTCTGTAGCAGGCAGGCACGAGATGGGAGACCTCACCTATGACACACACGAAATAGTGGAATACATATATGAAGGCAGGCACGAGATGGGAGACCTCGGAGACCTCACCTATGACACACACGAAATAGTGGAATACATATATGAAGGCAGGCACGAGATGGGAGACCTCGCCTATGACACACACGAAATAGTGGAATACATATATGAAGCACACGCACACGAAATGGACCCATAATCTCTCCCATAATCTCTTATGTTGCTTTTTTGGATCTTCTTGGTTATAACTTTTTCCATTTATTAAATTAATTATGTATTACTTTTATTTTTTTCTTTATAAAATTGCAAGAAAAAATGACTCATAATTAACCATGCCAAAAATTCTTCCATTTTTATGATAATTATAAGAAAAGTGGTTATAACTTTTTTTAACAATTTGTGATAGTATGAAAGATGTTTATTTATACTGGATTAAGGCACTCAAAGAAAGATTAAGAGTAAATGGAGTATATATTTTTTTGCATTCATATGGTTTACATAAAAAAATTAAGAATGAAGCGATTTTTAAGGTAAAAAAAAAAGGTATACTTTAGAAGGGATGAAGAGAAAAAAAAATAGTCTTAACTTATATGATTTAGTACTCACTACGTACTCTGTGATATACTGTACTGTACTCTGACTTGCAATTCGGACTCAACTTTTAACAAACATAAATAGAAAATAAATAGAAAATTCATTATATGCATACATTATAAATAAAAAATTTAATTTATTATTAAATAATAATTTATTAAATAATAATTTATTATTAAATAATAAATTAAATAATATTATTAAAATGGTTGTTGACAAACTTGAAATGGTTTTTATCACTGCCGTGCCCTCAATTCGTGTCTGTTGTCCCTGATTTGGTCTGTCCATTTTGCTGCTGACAAACTTAAAATGGTTTTTCCATTTCGTGTCTGCCCTAAGTGAAATGGTCCTCCCATTTCGTGGCCACCATGTCAGAAATGGTGTGAAAACCCATTTCGTGCCTGCCATACTAGAATTGGCACGGCGCATTTTGAGAAATGTTTTCATATATGCGCATTTTAGGAATTAAAAAATTTTCCATGCGCATTTCAGTAAAAAAACCAATTTATCCAAATCTATAAATTTTGGATCATAACTATTGTGTCTTTAGATTTTGTTATTTCAAATGTTGGCTCTTTAAATTTGAGTTATTACCCAGAGTAACATGATTTTCCCTGCATCTACAACATTACAAATTATATCAGATAAAAGATAGTTTTTACTTGCAAATGTATATCCTAAATCCATTCTAGTATTTACTATTATATATAAAATGAAAATTAACTTACATAGTATAACATGCAAGGAGAAATTTGGGGTCGCAGAATTAAACTGAAAAAATAGAAGAAACAAATATAACATTGCAACTGATTTGTGAGAACAAAATCTATTTGAAGGGTCATTATAAGAATATGAGAAATTTATGGGATTAAAATATTTAAAAAAAAATATTATTCATATACCAAACAATTTTGACATTTGTATAAAAATATAGTTAGTACAAATTAATTGTATTCTTAAATTATTTTTAATTAACAAAATTAAAAAACCCATTTAATTACTAAAAAAATAATATCAAAATAAATTTTAGTATATTACTATAAAAAATATACATATATCAGAATTATTTTTAAAAATATAAAAAATTAAAAACAAGTATGTGCCCCCAAACACAAAAAAAAAAAGTCGCTCCTTGCTTCGTAACCGGAGCCACCTTACAAATTCATGGCCGAGGGAAAAATGGTCCAAACTTGTAAAACCCTGAATTCTTCAATTCACTCGCTCTTAAAACCCTTTCTAAGCCCCTGAGCAATAAAAGAAATAAGAAAACTTACTACGCTTAAAGCTTGGTTCTGAAACTCATCAATGGTGGAAGAGGAGCATCAGAACTTGAGCAAATGGCGCTTGGAGCGTGGCCCTTACCTCGGAGACATTTCGGCTCTGTGTTTACTTCGCATCCCCAATCACTCTCTTCCTCTTCTTCTAGCTGGTTTAGGATCTGAGATTCTTCTCTACGACTTAGAACTCGCAAAGATTCTGAGATCCTTCTCTGTCTTCCAAGGCATCCGCGTCCATGGCATCGCCACCTCTCAAGACACTCTTCCCTCTGTAGTTGCCGTGTTTGGCGAAACGAGGCTCAAGCTTTTCAGCTTCTCATACGACGCCGTTTCTGAGTCCCCGCAGCTGAACCTGATTCAGTTGTTGCCCAAGTTTCCTCACTGGGTTTTGGATGTTTGCTTTCTCACGGTACTCTCCACCACATTTCTAGCATTTCGTTAATGTCTTCGTAGTTATTTCTGTTATTCTTACTTATCTTCCTTTCTTGCTTGCTTGCCTCTTTGTAATTGGGTAGTAGGGTTGTTTAGCTCATTCCAATGTGGGAAGCCATTTTCTTGCTGTAGGATCTAGCGACAATTCAGTTCACGTTTGGGACATCTCCAACTCTTGTACGGTTCTCAAGGTTCAATCTTCAGGTTGGTTTGTTTACTACTACGACATGGCTTTGATTCCTTTCTTTATTGACTTTGGTTTTTAGCTAATGAGATTATATCTGTAATTGGATCATAGTGCGGTGCCTTTTGTACTCGATGCGACTATGGGGTCACAATCTTCAAGCTCTCCGTGTTGCATCTGGCACAATATTTAATGAGGTAAGGATCAGGGATTGATTCATGTTGAACATTCATGATCGCAAAATCTCGCATAAAGCATGCTACTATCCTGATGAAAATTTCTTTTGGCATGTTGCTTAATGTTTTTGGATTTTTATTTTATTTTAACTACTCTAAAATGTTTGGTTCGGGAAGATTATTGTTTGGAAAGTGGCCCCTCAGCTTGATAAGTGTTCATCAAGCTTCAGAGAAGACAATGATCGTCAGAGCATTTCATTATGCAATTGCTGTATGTTCAAAGATCAACTTTATGGGGCTGTTCATGTATGTAAACTTATTGGACATGAAGGTTCAATCTTCCGAATAGCATGGTCGTCTTGTGGCTCTAAACTGGTATCTGTCTCTGATGACCGTAGGTGAGTTTGTCTCTTTAAGTCCTATTGTGGGACGTTTTTATGTTTATTCTTTGAAAACAATGCACTTCATGATTAGTCTATCTGTTCTTTAATGTAGTGCACGTGTCTGGGCTGTTCCTATTGAAGTGGAAGATTTTACGCGGCATGATCCCACTGCCCTTGTCTTATTCGGACATAATGCTCGAGTTTGGGATTGTTGTATTGCTGATCACGTAAACTAATCATTGTTGTTCAGTTTTCAATCTTTCTCAAGCTACATAGGCAAAGCAAATTAATGCAATGGTCCTTTTTTTGTATGGGTTTGTGCAGTTGATTGTCACTGCCAGTGAGGATTGTACGTGTCGTCTATGGGGAGTTGATGGTGAACAACTGCAAGTCATTAAGGAGCACATGTAAGTTAAAACACCAATCCTTGATCTTTGTAAGTTAAATTTCTAATTGTTGCCTTTTGGGTTTTGTGTGGCTCTAAACAAACAGCCATTGAAGATAATTGATTATCTTAACTCCTGAATTCTGTGAACTGTAGTATTTCCATAACCCTTAGTGGTTATACCCTGCAATATTAGCATGCAACCGCTTCACAAAAAATTATACATGAGCGCTACACTACTACTTAGGTTGCCTTATCTATTTGGTTTTTATGAAACCAAATTTTTCCTTCCTTTCATGCATGCCTTTCAAATTCTTATGTTATTATTTAATGAAGATAGGGCAATAATGGAGTGTGTGAATTCTTTGTTATGTAGAGGGAGGGGTATATGGAGATGTATGTATGACCCAAATTCGGCACTTCTCATAACTGCTGGGTTTGACTCAGCTATCAGAGTGCATCAGCCTCATGCTTCTGTATCCAGGGGCTTGGCAGCAGCACCAGGCCCTCCTGACAGGGCAGAGACATTTTCCATTTGCATCCCTAATGTGTTGGATCGTATTGGACTCATGGACAGGTAGGGTTGTTAAATGTGATGCTCACCTTAGATACCTACTTCAGAATTGTCAACTCAATTTGGGACACCTTTGTTACCAATTTTAGTATTGTTTAACTTTTCCTATCTTGTTTGTTGCAGCAAGAGTGAATATGTACGTTGTTTACATCTTGCCTCTCAGGACAGTCTTTATGTTGCCACAAATCATGGTTTTCTTTACCATGCTAAATTCATTGGTGCAAGAGGTGCTCAGTGGAAGCAACTTGTTCAGGTCAGCAATGGGGCTCAAATTATCTGTATGGATTTATTGTCTAAGGACTCAATTGAACTTGACTGCGGTGCTGACAATTGGGTTGCTATTGGAGATGGTAAAGGAAATATGACAGTTATTGGAGTTACTGATAATGGTTGTACTCCTACAGTGAGACTAAACTTCACCTGGTCAGCTGACATGGAGAGACGGCTCTTGGGTACCTATTGGTGCAAATCTCTGGGATGCAGGTAATGACCTGTATCTTTAAACAATACTGTGTAAACTACTGACAAGATTAGGAGCCAGTGCAGAGATACATGAATCTAGTTAATGAGGTGTTAACCATTGCTTCTTTGGTCACTCCTTGACAAGTATCCTGGCCTTGCAATTTATTAGGAATAACCTATATTAAGAAACTTCAATGAGGGAATAGAAATTTACTTTTTGATAAGTTAACTTGCATGACTTCATTAATTTCTTTGGTTCACACTTAACAGGCCCTGGTATCATATGTGTTAAGCTACATAGTCATCCCATGGTTTCATCTTACCATGCATATTGTGTAGTGCAATTAGATTGGAGATCCTGATAACATTATAATATTCTTAGTTTACCCCTTCTGGTTTTGCATATACTTGTGCATAAATACTTATATTGTTTGTGTTCCTATTCCTTTCACTGTGTTTCAAATTCAAGTTAATAAAAGGATTATCTTTACATGATGATACAAAAATTTGTAGGTATGTCTTCACAGCTGATCCTAGAGGAACATTGAAACTATGGAGGTTGCCTGATCCCCCACAATCTAGCCTCACAGGCTCCATGAAGAGTAATAGTGCGTCACATATAGCAGATTTCATATCAAATTTTGGAATGCGGATAATGTGTTTGGATGCTTGCGTGGAAGAAGAGGTATGATTATCTGTCTCCTGTCTTCCAGGGGTAACTTGGTGGAGTTTGAAGTGTTCAGCATTGCTTCTTCATGTTGTCTGGTAGAATATAAGCTAATTGGTAGAATCTGACATTCTGACTTCGTCTTCATTTGTTTAAGCTTTTAAATAGTGCTTTTATGATATAGCTTTTCCGTCGAACTCTTATAACTTATGAGGAAAGCATTTATTTGGTCTCCCTTTTTCTTATATATATATAATAAGAATGTGACCCTTAATGCATTAAATGAAAATAACAACTTTTGGGTAGAGATGGAGATGGACTTTTAGGTTGCGTTTGGAAGGGAGACAGAGACTAAGAGACTGAGACTGGGAGACAGAGACTAAATTAAGTTTCTGTATTGTGTTTGATGTAAAATATATTAGACTGAGTTATGTCTTAGTATCATGTTTACTTTAAGATAAATATGGAGATTGAATGATAGATTTGAAATTTGAAAAGTTAAATGAGAGTATTTTTTAGAAGAAATGTTATTAAAGTTTCATTCTCCGTTCCCAAAAATTTCAGTTTCCTGTGTTCCCCACTTTCTGGAGATACTGAAGGGACTGAAATTGTGTCTCGGGACTGAAAGTTTATTTCCAGTCTCTGACCACCAAACACAATACTGAGTCCCAGGATCTGAAAACAAATGTACCTTATATGACATTTTCAAAATTTCAAGAACCATAAGGAATTGGGACATCGTCGGATATTTTTCATTTTCACTGAGATGTTACCAAATTTAAAAATAGAAAATTCATCTGGAATCTGAATATCAAATTTTATGCAGATCCTAGTGTGTGGAGATGTACGTGGTAATATGGTTGTGTTCCCCTTGCCAAAGAATCTGGTGCTTGGCACAGCATTAGTACAAGAAGGGAAGATAACTCCGGTAAATCATTTCAAAGGGATTCATGGTATATCAAGTGTGTCTAGTGTTTCTGTGACTAAGCTTGGTCACAATCAGCTTGAGATAAGCTCAGTAAGTTTGATTATTCAGGTTCCTATTGAAGAGTATTGTTAATATGCAGACCAAACACAACTGCAAATATTGACTAGCCATAATTTGAATACAATTTCTGATTTTTATTCATGTTCAGACCGGAGCAGACGGATGTATATGCTATCTAGAATATGATAGAGATATGCGTACTTTGCAATTCATGGGGTTGAAACAGGTGAAAGAGTTGAGTTTGATTGAAAATGTTTCTGTGAATAACAACTCTGTTGGTACATTATCTGGCGGTTATGCAGCTGGTTTTGCATCAGTTGATTTCATAGTGTGGAACTTAGTTAACGAGAGTAAGGTACTTTGACTATCTTTTTCCTCTAGTCTGGTCAATTAATATTTGCTTTTGTTTCTCTGTTTCGCATGACATTACTTCTTGCTCTAGCTGTTATGATCAACTGCATACATTGTCTGCAGGTGGTGAAAATTCCATGCGGTGGATGGCGCCGTCCTCACTCCTACTATCTAGGTGATATACCGGAGAAGGAAAATTGCTTTGCCTTTGTCAAGGTTTTCTTGATGCTTTGAACTCTTAATTATTGAGAAACACAACTAAACAACTTACGTATCTTTAAACATTTTTGTGTCTTAAAGCACCTGAATATGGCCATCAGATCTTTCTTTAAACATATCAGTCAACGATGACAATTATTACAGGATGAAATGATACATATCCATAGACACTGGACTCATGATAAAGATGAGAAGATATATCCTCAGAGGTTACATTTGCAATTTCATGGGAGAGAGATACATTCCTTGTGCTTTATCTCTGAAGATATACTCCCTGGAGATTCTTATAAGCATACCTTATTTTCTAAATTAAGTTGGATTGCAACTGGATGTGAAGATGGAACTGTGAGATTGACTTTGTAAGTACTGTCTGCTGTCTGGTTGAGCTGGATTGAATACCTTATTAAACACCTAATGTGTCTATTTGATTTAGGTACTCTCCAGATATTGAAAATTGGTCCATGTCAAAACTGCTTGGTGAACATGTCGGAGGATCAGCTGTAAGATCAATTAGTTGTGTGTCAAAACTGCATACCTTTTCACCAAGTACTACTGATGTACCTGGTGGAAATGGTGAACTGAATGCTGCTGAGAGTGAAGATAATCTAACCTTACTCATATCTGTGGGTGCAAAGCGTGTGGTAACTTCTTGGCTACTGAAATATCAGAAGCAGAGTGACAAAAATGACCTTTTAATTGATCATCAGTATAATTCAAAAGGAGTTGATGATCAATTTTTGTCAAGCTTGCCCTCATCAATGACATTTCAGTGGCTTTCTACTGATATGCCAGCAAGATATTCGATTACCCAGAAATATCCAGAAAATGCTCTCAAGAATGTAGTAAGTGCTGCTGAACAAGTTTCTAATACAGAGGTTGATGGTAGACCTGGATCTCTGTTGGATGAAAGGGGAATGATGAACTCAATCAAAGATAAACATGAGGATGACTGGAGATATCTTGCTGTTACTGCTTTTCTTGTTAAATGTGTGGGTTCCAGGTAGAAGAAACACCAATTTGATACTTGATTCTATTTCAGCTGAACTCTGAACATAATTTCATGGGGAAAAAAAATCTCAAACTTACTTCCATGTTGTATACTTTTCAGGACATCTGTTTGTTTTGTTGTTGTTGCCTGTTCAGATGCTACACTTGTGTTACGGGCTTTAGTTTTGCCCTTCCGCCTATGGTATATACAGTTGCTCCTACCTAACTCTTATCATAATGTTGTTCCATGCTTTTTAATCATTTGTTATGTTTTAACATGGCTCCCTTTCCGTTGGCAGGTTTGATGTTGCTTTGTTAGTTCCTTTACTATCCCCAGTTTTGTCATTGCAGCATATCATTTTCCCCATATCTAGGCCTTTTAAAGGTGAGTATTTTCTTGATGTGAGGCTGGAAAATGTTCTGTACCACCTGTTTCATTTCTTTTATTGTGAATCTGGAAGTTTGTTTATTACAATACTCTTTATTAGTTTGTCTTTTATAAATATTTAGGCAGTTGTTTTGTAATTAGGTATTATTTTGTGGCATGTTTAGTGTGTGACAATGCCAAACTAGAATTAAGAAGATTATGGCATTCCTATCTCACATTTCACTCTGCACACTAGAATAATTTTAGATGTCCTTGTACAACTTTTTGTCAAATATCTAATTTCCTGGTTTAATTTTGCTTGCGTTGTGTCTTTACTTTCTTCTGCAGAAAACACTCAATTTGGAAATGCTTATATTGCAATCAGTGGATCTACTGATGGGAGTATTGCTTTTTGGGACCTGACTGATAGCGTTGAAGCTTTTATGCAGAGGATTTCTGTTTGTAATGTAGAGAATTTCTTTGATGGTCAGAAACGCCCACAATCAGGGAGAGGAAGTCAGGGTGGTAGATGGTGGAGATCATTGAGCAGTGGTTTGTCAAAGAAAAGGCAGCACAGTGATCAGGTAACCTCAAAAGCCAAAGATGAAACCAAGAGCATCTGTCATGCTGACACTGTTAGTGGTGACTCTTCAATAACAAATGGATCTGAAGACAGCAAAATGGGTTGTTCCCAAACCACGCAAACAGCTTCCCCTAAGTCGGAGATTAAAACTGATAATTCCGTGGCGGAAATATGTGAAATACAGCCTCTACGCCTTTTGCAAAATATTCACCAATCTGGAGTCAATTGTCTCCATGTTTCAGAGATAAAAGGTGGCCAAAACAACAATAGTTGCAATGTATATAGTATAGTTAGTGGTGGTGATGATCAGGCACTTCATCATCTTACCGTTGAACTATCACTTAAGTCAACAAATTCAGATAATGGGGTTGTGACTACAGAAATAAGACATTGGACCTCTGGACCTGAATATGAGGACATAACTTTTCAAAGTTGGAGCAAGAATTATGGAATCAGGTTCTTAAATTATGTGAAAATTCCTTCGGCCCACAGCTCTTCAGTCAAAGGTTAGATACCATTTAATTATTCATCTTAAAACAAAACTCCTCTTAAGTGAGGTTGCTTCGCTAGGTAGCAAGGATGTATCCATCCATGGACCCCAATTTAATTTAGAAAGCATTCTTATTTTGACCTACCTAATTTAAAGGTGAATCTATCCTTCAGAGATAAATAATTAAATATACTTCAAAAGGAGCTTTTTCATTCTCGTCAGTATGAATATGCAATTTTACTTTCTTTGAAGAAAAGTTGGCATGTTAGGTGATATTTGTTAGACTAGTGCTTCCTTGGTGTTTTTTTTTTCCCTAGAAAATTTTCATTTACTTCCTCTTGCATTTTCTCTCACCCTAAATCTTAAATCTATGATTCCTTTTATAGATATTCATGCTTACAAGAATACTCTTTCGTTTGAAATGATTTTCCAAGAGATTAGCATTTGCTTTTAATTGACTAGATAATAAAATGTTTATGACCTCTGCAAAACCATACCCCTTGTAAAGCTGATAAGTGATAACCATGAAATGCTTATGGAAATTCTGTTTTCAAGAAGTTTAATCATCGGTAGCATTTGTTTTGTGAAGGTGTGTGGACGGATGGGTCTTGGGTGTTTTCAACCGGACTTGATCAGCGAGTCAGATGCTGGCGACTTCATGACAGTAAGCTCGTCGAGCATGCACATCTAATAGTTAGTGTACCAGAGCCAGAAGCATTATCTGCTAGAGCCTGTGTCAGGTGATTGTTAAATTATCAGAATATGACAGGACAATATTGAGTGATACATCATCTTATTCTTTCACCTGACTCTGGTTTGTGTCGTATGTAGGAACCATTATCAGATTGCTGTTGCTGGCAGAGGGATGCAAATAGTTGACTTTTCAGTATCATAACATTATACTCATGTCCGATGAAGAATGAAGTTTTACATTAGAACAGTTTATGGAGGTAATTTTTCTGCTCCTCGTTAATATCAACCTAGACCTACCAGATATCACTACTATGAGTCAATGGTCCTTAGTTGCTCCATATACTCAAAAAATAATATTTTGATATGAGTAGCTGTTCATTTTATTGGATTGCTGATGCAATGTTTGCATATTGAGTGGACAGAGTTAAAATTCAAGGTTGTTTTGTTGTAATTTTTGGGGTTGGTGGGTCAGTTGAGGAGGGAAATTCAACAAATGTGTGTTATTTATTTATTTAGATGAAAATGTCATGTGTTATATGTTGTCATTTGATTATATCAAATCCTAAGTGATACCGTGTTGATCCCACTATTCTTTTTTAATATATCATGATCATTATCATGGTCATTAATTCATTATTATTAAATATCATCATATAATGAGTCCTCGGTCTGAATAATAAAACAAAAACATAGTGGCAATGCTTTCCATGAGTTGATTACTAATTATAAAAATATTTACGTACACTGAATCTGAGATCATAATTCATAAGTAATCCCCCCCCCTCCCCCCACCCACATTATGATAAATGAAGATTTCCCAATTATTATCTAAAATGTAGATAATATTTAAAGATAATAATTGTTGCTTATATAAAGATGTCTTTATAAAAAAATAATATTTAAAATGTAGATACTTATCATGTCAAGTAATTTAATTAAACATATTAAAAATATCTAATAATTTTTAATTATTATTTTTACATAAAGATATTTTTATGTAAATAGTCTCAATAGAATTTTCTATTAGGTTGTAGAAAGAGATGGCTTGAGGAAATTCATTAAGGTCCTACGGTTTAGGATTTAATATGTCTAATGGTTCATTGCTTCCAAGACAGAAGGACTTAATTATTGACTTATGTGAAAGACTAAATGCATAGTTGAGCTTAGTTTAATATGTATTTATTTATTCATGGTAAGAACTCTGTGCTTCAAAATTCTAAACTTAACAGATCTTCCACCCGTTGGAAAACAATAATGTTACACACATTTGATTAGTTTGTGTGTGTACATAGTTCTAGCTAGAATGCGTCGGCGAATTATAATTGAGTTCAGTTTGTCTTGTAAATAACCCCACCGCCACCTTTGTAGTTGGCTATTCCATTGAGTATGCAATAAATGCTTCATGTTCGTAATTCATATAAATTATAAACAAGTAAGATAGAAATGGCAAGTGGGCCACAGCAAGTGGTGCTAACTTTGTATTGTAGCAAATCGTTATAACTTATATCAATTTTGTATGGATGAATGCACGTTTTCACAATTATGATGCTTCGATCTAACATGGTTTCAGATCTATTCTTTCTGATTTTGCGCTTATGGAGAGTTAATTGCCACTAGCTTCCCCATACTCATCTTCACAGTGATGAGGAGGGAATATAATGTATGCTTAGATGCGGAGAATTTTATTAGATCTCCAAACGCGGATTCAATTGAACTATGCATGTCTATACACAGATTGTAAAGTTCACTCATTCATGAGCTGTTCTTAGCTACTTCCATTCTAAAAAATATTTATAACGTTTTTTATCTCTAATATTTTTCGAATTATTTAATCTTATCTTTAATATTTTCAATTTGTATCAAAATTATTTATGAAAGTTTTTAATTTTATCCCTAAAATTTATATAAAATTAACGTTTAGTAATAATTTTGAATGAAATTAAACGTTAAGAGTATTTAAAAAAAATTGCAAACAAACAAAAAATATATTTTATTATTTACTTTGACAATAATAGCAATAATAAAAAAGCATTTTTTTTAATATAAATGTTAGATATAGATATGTAGTATGAGTCTTCATGATCTTGCGGTGCATTTTTTAGGTTGGGTTCATACTTATGTTAATTTTAGTTGGATCTTAAGTCATATATTCCTTACAAGGTATATCTTTTTTATTAATAACCAATCCTTTATTATACACACAACCACGATAAGGAAACACGCTATTTGGTATATTATGTATATATATAGAGAGACAGAAAGAGAGCGATTTTCGCATAGAATTATTCTCTGCATACAAACATTTTTTCATACAAGTCATTTATATTTATGCATTTGTTATATTTTTTTTCGTGTCTCTTTTTTTTCTTTTTCTGTGTCTTCTCTTTTTCTTCTTCTTCTTCTTTTTTTCTCCGTGCTTCTTTTTTTTTCTTTCTCCGTGCCGCCTCTTCTTCTTTTTTGTAATTTTTCTCTCTCATTATCGTCGTCATCAACACCACCTCTTCCTCCTCCTTTTCTTCTTCTTCTTTTTCTTTCTCCGTGCCTACTCTTCTTCTTTTTCGTAATTTTTCTCTTTTGTTATCGTCGTCATCAACACCACCTCTTCCTCATTCTTCTCTTCCTCTTTCTTTTTTCATGGAAATTTTTCTCCTCTTTTAGTTTTCTCTTTATCCTTCATCATCAGTTATCTCGTTGTTGAAGATAATAAATAATTCAGGTTCAGATTGTCAATTAAATCAGAACGAAATTGATTATTGTTTTGAATCCAAGGCTAAGGTGTGGTTCAATTTAGAAGAAAAAATATAGCATTAGAGAAAACATTTTTCTGCAGCAAATTTGGGTGTAGTACGAAGATATTTGGGTGTAACACGAAGATATTTGGGTGTATTTTAAGAATTTTTGGGTGTATTTTTATTTTGATAAATTTTTCATAATTCAAAATTCTTCCTCTTCCTCCTTCTCATCTTCTACTGATTCTTCTTCTTTTTTTTTATCATCATCATCGTCTTCTTCTTCTTTTTTTTCTTATTCATCTTTTTTTTATTTTACCTTTTCAAGTTTTTTCTTGTTTCATACTCTTAACAAGAATAAAAACAAAAAAATCAAATAAAGAAGAAGAAGAAACACATAATGCTGCAAAATTACTTGAAAGAGGATGAACTTACATTTATTTAACTAAAAGAAAGAAATAAATAAAGAAAAAAAGAAGAAGAAAAAAACGCAGCATTAGAGAAAATATTTTTCTGTATTTGCAGCAAATTTGGGTGTAACACGAAAATATTTGGGTGAAATACGAAGATATTTGGGTGTATTTTTATTCTGATAAGTTCTGCATAATTCAAAACTCTTCCTCTTCCTCCTTCTCATCTTCTACTGTTTTTTCTTTTTTTTTTTTTATCATCATCACAATCTTTTTCTTCTTTTTTTTCTTATTCATCTTTTCTTTTTTATTTTACCTTCTCAAGTTTCTTCTTGTTTTACTCTCTTAACAAGAATAAAAACAAAAAAATCAAATAAAGAAGAAAAAGAAACACATAATGCTACAAAATTACTTGAAAGAGGATGAACTTACATTCATTTAACTAAAAGAAAGAAAGAAATAAGGAAAAAAAGAAGAAGAAAAAACGCAGCAATAGAGAAAATATTTTTCTGTATTTGTAGCAAATTTGGATGTAATACGAAGATATTTGGGTGTAATACGAAGATATTTGAGTGTATTTTAAGAATTTTTGGGTGTATTTTTATTCTGCTGCATAATTCAAAACTCTTCCTCTTTCTCCTCTTCATCATCTACTGTCTACTGCTTCTTCTTCCTCATCTTCTTATTTCATTTTCTTATAATTTTTCTTGGGAGAAAAAATCAAATAAAGAAAAAAAAATACATAATATTACAAATCAATAGAAAGAGGAGTAGGAAAAAAATACAGCAACAACAATGGTAATAAAAAAAACAACGATGAAAATGAAACACGCAAAAAAAAGAAAAAATGCAAAGAAAAAGGAGAAGAAGAAGAATGAAAAAGACTTATAATACTCCAATAGATGAATGTAATTTTTATTAAATTTGGCTCAACTTATAAGACTTATAAGCCAACAAAATTTATGTGTAGCATAACTCTTTGGCATAAGCACACAATATATGCTCTCGTTCTATTCGCTTTTATTTTATTCTTTTTTAGGATTTTGGATAAGAGAGGCGCACATGTCGCCATTGCCCTTGAATTTAAAGAGAGGAATATATATATATATATATATTAATAGAAGCAGCATCTTTGATGATGGACTCGATCAGATTTTACTAGTATAATTCTATGTTGTTGTTGATATCAAACATGCATCTCTCTCCCTTAGCACACAAAATATAAAATTCTAAAAGTAAACATTTGAATAAATATAAAAAGTAAAATATTAATTAGTTAGCATTAACCAACTTGTATATTGATGTGGATATACTTATAAGCTTTGGCCATGGATTAGGAAAGAATATAAGTATTGATGCAATATAAATGACGAAAACAAAACATTAATATAGTATGATCAAAGCGAAAAGGAAAACTGAATTTCAAAATATTATTGTTAATTACTTAATTAACCAATTTTTTTTTATTTCATTTTTACTCTATTACCACTAAACACACCGTTATCTTTTTTAGTTTACCAAGTTCATTTTTGTGCACTATTTTCATTATTATAGTAATGCATCGTTAACTACTCACCAGATAATAAATTATTGTGATTTGGAAATTATATGGAAAAATAATAAGATCATACCTAAAAGGCTAAAAATCAAGTCCTAGTAGATTATGATATATGTATATATTTTGGAAGTTAAAAATTTACATTCAGATATTTTCATGTAAAATTATTAATTTGATTCATTAAATTATAATTTAATTAATTTTGTTAAATTATTCCACCATTCTTAATTAACAACTTCAAATAAAAATAGTCTTCACCATTTTGGACATACATCATGATCATGCAGTCATGCATATATAGTGACCCTGATTGAAGAACCCAAATATACATAAATCACTGTCAATCACCTACCTCGCGTTAGACAAAACAAAAGAAAAGGGAAAAAAAAAATTCACCAACCACCAAAAAAAAAAAGTTTACCTAATAGTAGATGCTAAAATTATTAATTAAAAATATATAAATTTTAAAATCCTTTAATCACTAATCTAAATATTAGCTAAATCCAACGTGCTAATCTGCGCAACCTTTTGGGGCATTCGCTGACAACAATGCCACACTCATTACTTATAAGTTATAACAATTTCTTTGTTTTTTTTTTTTTCTTTTTCAAAGATTTAGTAACGTCACTTAATAATTTTTGTTAATGTAAATTTTGTAAAAAATTAAAGTTAACATATGTATAAAGACGTTACTTTTTATATATATCGTATAAAATTCTATACGTGCATCTAATTATGACATATCAATAAAAATAACCTTTTTTTACATTGGCGATGTAGATTATTCAAAAGAATATATATAATTGAACGATTATATAAAATTTTTTATATTTTCAGTGTATCAAAATTAAACTCATATATAACTAATTTTAAAAAAATTAGTAAAAATCTCTCTCTTTTTTAATTTTGTTCCTTTGTTATTTCTTAATTAATCTTGAATAATCAAAACAAATAATGGGAATTAGGAAGCTTATCACTTGACTGGTTTTTGAATTTTGACCTTATACGTGGGTAATGGGTTGGTTGAGTTCCTCATATGCCTAAATTAAAAGCAATTACTTCTTCAATCATCACACTACTTTATTTGTGGTTGGTCACCAACCCTTCACTTGCCACCTTTCAAAATACAATCATGCCCGAAGGAGAATCATGTTTCCACTATAGCAGGAAATATATATATTTTTTCAATTACCCCCAAGTTAATAAAAATATTAAGATTCTAGTACTAAAAATTAAAAAATAAATAATTATATTATGTGTACACAGAAAATTAATTATAAAATCATATATTTATATAAAATATATATTAAAATATTAAAAATAAATTAAATAACATATATATTTATATATAAATATATTATAACTGATTTTTAGTGTTCATATAATGTTTTTAAAAAATAAATTCAGTTTTTTGGCCATCATCAATTATTAATTAGAAACCCTATTTACAATTCATAGCTTAAGGTCTATACTCTATATATTGACAAAATTTTACTAGCATGCATATACATCTCCTCGAGACCTCGACATATCCCTGCATGATTCACTTCATTGCTATGTTGCTAGTCAATAAAACTCCATGTAATTAAGACAGCCTCATTAATCAACGCTTTACAATAATGAGTCAATAAATTGGTCAGAGTGGCAGTTACTATTTTTTTTTTTTCCAACAAAACCCCGTATATTTACTTTTTTTATCATATATATTTTTTTTTAAATATTTGAGAAACAATAATATTAATCTAAATCAGCTCAAGGTTATTTTATTTTATATTTATTAATTATGATTAAAATAAATAAATAATTTAAATATAAATAATATATAATTTTAAATATTATTGTTATATCGAAAATTATATTTTCGATAAAAATATTATTGAACTCTTTAACAAGCCAATGTTCGAACAAGAATAGGTTTCGATCATTCCTAAGTGCTAAATAATATTTCGATCAACCTCCAAATATATGTTAGAATTAACTTTGAATTGGAGCCAATGAGGTACTCGTTAGGAACTCTCTATTAATCGATTGACGCAAACGTGGAAATCGAAGAGGCAGACTTGATGGAGGTCAGCTGATCGAAGAAGAGGTTACTGGTATTGAAGATGGTAGGCAAAAAATCGAATCGAAAGCAAAAGTTTCAATCTCTAAAGCAATTTGTTAGTAGAAAAAAGAAGTGAAGATTAACTACATAGGATTCATCGAGGATGGTCAATCGACGAAGGAGAGAATTTTTTGATCGACTAAGACTCATAAAAAAAGAGTGAAGCAATCGAAGAAGTGAAAAAGTTAATAAATGAAGATGGTTAGTGGTAGACGACACTCAAGAAGAGCAGGAACAGTTATTTAAGAATTAACGCACGTGGAAGTTATATCTGAATTTGACTGAGGACTTCTATAAATACATGAAAGATCGAAGGAACAAAGGTTGAAATCTTTTTGGAGAAAACACTCACACTCATTCACATCCACAGTGACTTTCTGAGTCAGTCAAGAGTTTTTTCTTTGAAAAATTTCTTCCATGTTTTACTTTTCATTTAAATTCTCTATAACTTTTTTTTCATGCAATTTATCTTCCTTACACTAATGTCCTTTCATTTCTTTTAAATTCAACAACTTTTATCCTTTTCAGTCTTTACCTTTCAATTTGTCCTTTATTTTTCCAAACACTTTTCCTTTATTTGATTTGATTTTTCTTTTATTCAAAACATTTAAATTTTATTGTTCACTTTGAATTTCTGCAAAGTTTGGTTCCTTCTTCTTCGTTATTGTCAAAGGCATGAATTTTAATGCAAAATAAAATTGGTACTCACAAAGAGGAGTTACTCCCAAACCATTAGATATCGAACCACCTTCGATTTGCAACAAATCGACAAAACAATTATATATATAAAAAATTTAAATATTAATTAAATAAAATATAATTTTAGATTATTACCTATTTAACATTGCATTACCGTGTCTTTTGATTCAACTAACAAGTAACAACCCCATTAATCCCCTCCCTTCCCCGTTCCTTTTATTTTATATATAAAAAATCTGTATATGAAATCAGCCATGCTCAAATTGTTGACTAAATAAATAATGTTAGTGGTTTCATAAGGATTTAAAATTTTATCATAATATTCAATATGCTATATCCCGCATCTTATAAGAATATGGAAAAGTATACCATAAACTTTATTATTAAATTTAGTCTTACTAAGAAATTATCCTAGTTGTTTGGATTGTCGTAAGCTGTGACTTCTATTTTCCAAATCACCATTTTCCAAATGCATGACAAAGCAAGGGGGAAAAAAACCCTGTATATTCAGCACAAGACAAAAGCTCAATTAGGTTAAGAGTCAATATCCATGTCGCGTTGCGTTAAAACCACTAAAAAATTCATTCAACAATTTTACATTTTGACACATATACATAAGGGACTTGGTTTACTTTTCGCACACATATTTTACTTATTTTATCTCGCGAATATATTTCCTTGCTCAAATTAATATTAATATTCGAAAATGGTATATGTTGTATAATATAAGATCAGTGCATTATTGAAAGAGGAAAAATAAAAGGTTGAAAAGAGAATCAATCAATCTGGACATATGACAAAAGATGAAGGAGCCTGGGATCCGATCTAACCGTTTTGTACCACCGACACTTCTATTTCTGTTGGCTTGTGAGAAAAATACTTGACAAATTAATATACTACTATGAAAATGGAAAACAGATCTTATTAATTATTAATTTATTATTATTATCACCAAACTAAGGGGGATTAATTCCTTAATTTAATTGTTTGGATAATAAATAATGAAGATAAAGGCAAACATACAGCTGGTGAGAAGCTAAAGAGTGAGTAAGGACGCGCCTAGGGTTGGTGAGTAACCGGCAGTATCCGGTAAGTTTCAATTCCTTGAAATTTCACGCGTATCTCACCAACCGAGAGAAATCCCATCCCTTGATTTTGCCGTCAAATCTAACGGCTGCACCGTCAGTTCCGGTGGCCAGTCACGTTGGCGAATGACGAGTATAAATAGGAGGTTAGGAGGGGAAGTAAAACGTTGTCCTTAACCAGCACCATTCTCTTACAAGCGAGTGTTCTTCTCTCAACTTCCCGAATTCAATTTTCATCACTCGCTTCGCATCTTCAGGTTCAGCTCCTTCACCTTTCTTCTCTTTGGTTTCTTTGCTGTTTAGCATTTTATAGCTGCCAAAACGGTTGTTGTCTGTTTTACTAGATGGACTACGACGGTTACAGATCTGAATTTTATCCATGCTTTATTTATTTTTTTTATCGGTTTTTTGTTTTCTGTGCTTTTGACTGCTGTCGTTTTGTGGCTCTGCGATGTCGTTTTGGAAGTTGAACTACACATGCTTATTTCGGTTTGTGCTCGTAATTCGCGTTGCTTTTTGATGAAGCTTCATCTTCTGTCGAGATAGATGAATAGATCTGATGCTTGAATCTTCTAATTGTTCATCTCTGGTTGCTGATCTGATGAAGTTCATTTGCATTTCTTGCTTAGTGATTTCAATTTGCGCTGTTACCACGAATATATTGTGAACTTGTTTGTTTGAAGCCTAAGATTCTATCCAATTGTCGTCACTGGTTTCACGGGAATCTTATATGATATTCTTTGTTATCGTCTTGGCTGCACTAGTTTTTTTTTTTTTTTTAATCTAATTTTTAAAGGCGGGGATAATTTGATTATGTTAACCAATCTTGCCATAACTTCCAGTTCTTATTAAATTTATTTTAGGAGTATGTGACTTCAGTGCTTTTGATTTCTAAATTCTAATATAAAACATCAGATCTTAGTAACTTTCATGGATGAGCAGTTTCGCACTAAGTGATCTTGATTTTCCCGATATTCTTTTATGCATTTGCTTTCAAGCTTTTGTGCTCTTTAGTTCTAACTTTCTGTTTACTGTATTGTACAGCTTGACAAATGGCCACCGAGACCTTCCTTTTCACTTCCGAATCTGTCAACGAGGGTCACCCTGACAAGCTCTGCGACCAGGTCTCTGATGCAGTTCTCGATGCCTGCCTCCAGCAGGATCCCGATAGTAAGGTTGCCTGTGAGACCTGCACCAAGACTAACATGGTCATGGTGTTTGGAGAAATAACAACCAAGGCCAATGTAGACTATGAGAAGATTGTCCGTGACACTTGCCGCAACATTGGATTTGTCTCTGATGATGTCGGTCTTGATGCTGACAAATGCAAGGTCTTGGTCAACATTGAGCAGCAGAGCCCCGATATTGCACAGGGTGTCCATGGCCACTTTACCAAGCGCCCAGAGGAGGTTGGTGCTGGTGACCAGGGTCACATGTTTGGTTATGCCACTGATGAAACCCCGGAACTCATGCCTCTCAGCCATGTCCTTGCAACAAAACTTGGCGCCCGCCTCACCGAGGTTAGGAAGAATGGTACATGTGCTTGGCTGAGACCAGATGGTAAGACTCAAGTAACTGTTGAGTACTACAATGACAATGGTGCCATGGTCCCAGTTCGCGTCCACACTGTCCTTATTTCCACCCAGCATGATGAGACTGTTACCAATGACCAAATTGCTGCTGATCTTAAGGAGCATGTTATCAAGCCTGTCATTCCTGAGAAGTACCTTGATGACAGGACCATCTTCCACCTTAACCCTTCTGGCCGCTTTGTCATTGGTGGCCCTCATGGTGATGCCGGTCTCACTGGAAGAAAGATCATCATTGATACTTATGGTGGCTGGGGTGCTCATGGTGGTGGTGCTTTCTCTGGAAAGGACCCTACCAAGGTCGACAGAAGCGGTGCCTATATCGTAAGGCAGGCAGCAAAGAGTATTGTGGCTAGCGGTCTTGCCCGCAGGTGTCTTGTTCAGGTTTCCTATGCCATTGGTGTCCCTGAGCCCTTGTCAGTCTTTGTTGAGTCTTATGGAACTGGGAAGATCCCTGACAAGGAGATCCTTCAAATTGTGAAGGAGAACTTCGACTTCAGGCCCGGAATGATCACCATTAACTTGGACCTCAAGAGGGGTGGCAACAGGTTCTTGAAGACAGCTGCTTATGGACACTTCGGAAGGGATGACGCCGATTTCACCTGGGAAATTGTGAAGCCACTCAAGTGGGACAAGCCTCAAGCATGAGGGGTTTCGAATGAATGTGTAAACCTTCCTTTCTTCAATGGCTGCTATATCTTAGTAGGTGTGGAATGAATAATTCGCCTGTTTAGTTACTGCTGCTCCATCTTTAGGTCTATAATGTCATCTTATATCATACCTAAACAATTTTATTGTTTGTTACTTTTTTTTTTAACTCACAATTTAATTCTTCTATATCCAATTATGTTACCGTGTTGACGCAATGAAACATGTATGAGAATTTTGCCCCAATTGGTTTCAATGTAAAACGATGAAAAAGCTGCGTGTGAATTTTTTTTCCCCCCTATCAATTTTCCACTTTACTAGTTAATAGAATTCTCGACCTATTTTCTCTTCTTTTTATTTTTCAGTATCCTGATTTAGATATTCAGAGTTCTCATCATGTGAATCTTGCAACAATTCACAAGAGAAGAATAAGCCTTATCATAGCTGGAAAAGTTCCAAATCGGGCCAGTCGTTACTACTGACTCTATCAAATGTTCTCGCATTTTACCCCCTCCTAATTCGTTGCTCCAAAACATTGCATTTGCCTTCATGGCAATGTTCAAGGACAAGGACAAAACAGATGAGAACAAAGGTGTATATCCATATTCCATATATAACATTATGTCTGACAAATGATCTTTCGAAAAAAGGTTGATCGCACATCCACACAATTATTTATAAATTATAATTGAATGAAGTAAAAGAAAAGGAATGTCTGATTTTGGTATAAAAAATTTTCAGATACGTTTGTGGTTTTTAAAAGTATATTTATCTTATTTTGTTTTTGATAAATAAAAAAAATTATATGTTTGTATTTGTAATTTTTAGAAATTATGAGTGCTTTTAAAACACTAAAAAAAATACTTTTCAATACTAGTATATATTTATCAAAATTTAAGAGTTTAAACTTTCAAACAAAGCATTCAAACACATACTTATATTATCTTTATCGGTATAATATTTGACCCTGTGTTTCAAGTTTTTTATGAATTTCTTTAACATATACTAGTATATTTTAAGATTACTATAAAAAAAATATTTTATTAAAAATTATTGAAAAGATATTTTTTTAATAACTTAAATATATTAAGAACTTCAAAAAATATTATTAAATTATTAAAATATATTTTTAGAATATAAAATAGCCAAATCCTTTTTCTATTTATCTTTGGAGACATATTTTTCAACTAATTCTTCCCTGGAGAGTTTGTGCTTTGCATAGCACGTCGTCCAATGCAGAGTTTCTAGCTGATTCATCTCTTTTGCACTGAGTGAACACTGCTAATTGCACCAATGATATGCGTATATTATATGGGACAATGCTACGCATCAAGATAATCCAATAATATTGATTTTAATGTAGTTTTACATCAACAATTTCTATTAGATTATAGAAAAACTAGATATTCATGTCAAAAAAAATTTCAGCTGTCAAAAAGTAGAACATACAAACCCATATGCATTTCAAAAATAAAAATCATAATATCTTGAATATTTGCTAAAATCTAAACATTAAAATAATACCAAATCCCAAATTTGCCATATATAAACGACCGAAGGCTACAAGTATGTATCTACTACAGCATCATATAAAGGATTTCTCAGTTCTTCATCAGAATAACTTGAGAGAAAGTCATGGCACTGAAAAAAAAGAAGGGGAGAGAGGGGGGGATGACTTTATGTTGGTAAGGGACGGTGGCAGTGTTGTGCTTCTGATGATTTTATCTTGTTAAGGTGATCAATTTTTTTTTTTTTTTAACTAAAGGAGCTCAATATACAAGTGGAGCAATGGACATAAAACCAAAAGAAACCAGAAAATAAAGTAGCCACTCAAGAATTTTGTGAACTAAAACAACTTTCTTGTCATCTTTGGCACTGTCATCGACAACAAAAAGAATCCTCCCTCCTCAACTCCTGATAACTAATGCTAGACAAGTTGACAACTTCTACCCCTTTGTTTTTATTCTGAAATATCCTCCTATTTCTTTCAATCCAGATGTTCCAAACTATTGCAAAGAACGATATATACCAATTTTTACGCTCCTCCTTTCTATAAGTTGCGCCTGTCTAGTTTTGAAAATGGTCCTTTAAAGTACCTGGGGCACACCAATTCCTGTCAAGAAGAGATAACCAAGCGCACCACACCTGCCAAGAAAATTCACATGCAAGGAATAAATGATGGATAGTTTCTACATCCGTATTACATAGGGCGCACATATTATCCTCATTATTAACTATCCCAAGCCAACACAATCTCTCTTTTGTATTCACTCTCCCTACTAAGGCAAACCAAACAAGTAGCTCCACCCTTGAAGGAACTAATCCTTTCCAGATGGTCTTGGTGAAGCTATAACTGGTTACGTCCACCGGAAGCGTTTCCTCCTGCAATACCTGCACAAATGAGTTAGTGGAAAATACACCTTGTTTATCAAACTTCCACACCACTCTATCCTTTCTGTCAGCTGCTAATTTAACTAGTCTCAAAGTGTCATGTAATTGATTCACAATTTCCAATGAAATAACTCATGCCTCCATTGGAAATTTCATATCCACTCTAACCCATCCCAGAATCCACAATCTCCTATGACAGATCCTTTTTGGTTGGAAACCGAGAAGAGTCTTGGAAACCTATCCTTTAGAGCACCACAATATAGTCAGGCATCCTCCCAAAATCTAGTTCTTCAACGATTACCAATCTCCATGGTCAACCCTGTTATCATCTTATCTCTTACATGCTGCTCCTTTATCTGTAACTGACAGATATCCTTCCATGGACCCCCTCTAGTCGGTAGTTTTTTAGTGGAGATTAGCTCGTCGGGGTTGAGTTTATTACACGAACATACCACTTTTTTCCACAACGGGCAATCCTCCTTGGAAAACCTCCACCACCACTTGAATAACAGTGCTGTATTACGAATCATCGCATCGCCAACTCCTAGACCCCCTAGCTTTTTTGGGGCCTGAACCAATTCCCATTTAACCAAAGCCATACCATTCCTACCATCCTCCTTACTCCATAAGAATCTCCTCTGTAATGATATCAACTTCTCAGCAACAGCATTCGGCATCTTATATAAGCTTAAATAATATACCGGTAATTTTTCCGCTTTGTTGAGCACCTTAGACTTCTATAAGCTGAGCTTCTCCTCCACTTTGTCTATAATTGGCTTTCAAGTCTTGACCAACCTCGGGTTAGCTCCTAGAGGAATTCCAAGGTATCTGACTGGAAGAGTAGCTTCCTTGCATCCTAACAAGCTGTACATACTTTGCACCCACTGTGGATCACAATTGATCGGGATGAAATTAGATTTTTCAAAATTGATACTTATCCCCGACATCAACTCAAAGCAGCGTAGGAGCCTCTTATAGTTTTTGATAGTCTCCTCCTCTGGAGGACAAAATAACATAGTGTCGTCTGCAAACAGAAGGTGCAACAGTTCTATACTGTCTCTCCCAACCAACAATGGGGATATACGTCAGTTTCTAACAGCCTCACCTATCATTCTATGTAGGACATCAACGACAAGAACAAATAAGAAGGGAGAAAGTGGATCACCTTGTCTCAAACCTCTTTCTATCTTGAATGGTTTTGTGGGTGAACCGTTTACCAAAACCGATATAGAAGTTGTGCCGACACACTCCATCACCCACTCCCGCCATTTACGCCCAAACCCCATCTTCTGTAAGACAATATCCACAAAGTTCCACTTGACTCTATCATATACCTTCTGAAAATCCAGTTTGATTATTGCCGCTTCCTTTTTCCTTTCTTTAAGCCAATGCACAGTTTCACACGCAATAAGTGCCCCATCATGTATTTTACGATCCTTGACAAACGCACTCTGAGTCTCTCCAACCAGTCCTGGCATCACTGATCTCATCCTCCTAACTAACACCTTTGAAATCACCTTGTATACACATCCAACCATACTGATCGGGCGAAGGTCTTTGATTTCCTTAGCCCCAACGAACTTGGGTGCCAGCGCCACCCATGTGACATTAGAGTCTTTAGGTAGTCTGGATGTCTGAAAAAAGTCAGTCACAGCTGCTGTAAACTCAGCCCCAATCTCATCCCAACACTTCTTGATGAAGTTCATGTTGTATCCGTCACTTCCTGGTGCTTTAGATGATTCACAGTCCCACACTGCCTCTCTAATCTCTTCAACTGACGGCAAAACTTCTAAAGTCACCGAATCCTCTTCAGATATCATATCCACCAAACCATCCCTGAAGCCCACCAAAGGAGATTTCTCATTCGCATGCTTAGATCGTGACATATGTTTTCAGTGTACTTCTTTTCTAACATACCATCTCTCGCAGCAAGTCACCAACGCCTTCCTTCTTGCTTCTAGTGTTGCATCATATACCCCACTACTTACCAAGTCATCTACCTTCTTCATCTCTTCCTCAAACCTCTTAATTTTCTTATCCATATCCCCAAAATTGTCTTTGTGCCATCTTTCCAGAGGAGCTGTCAAGGCTTTCAATTTTTCTGTGAACTCTATCTCCCCCAACCCCCTACATTCCTCCTTGACCATTCTTAGAAAATCTTCATGTGTAAACCATGAGTCTAGACTTCTGAACGGTCTTAGACCACCACGCATCTTTGTGTCTTCCACTATCATCAGACAATGATCTGACAAACCCCTTGAGCCTCCCTTTAAGCGAGTCTCTGGAAACTCCTCAATCCATTCCAGACTAACCATTACTTTGTCAATCCGACTACATGAAGACCCTCTGAACCATGTATACTTTCGGTCATTGAGCGGCAAGTCCACTAAGTGCATATCTTGTATCCAGTTCTTGAAATCCTCAGCCGATGCTGTTAAGTTACCAGTGCCTTTTCTTTCTTCCACCTGTACAATCTCATTAAAGTCCCCCATGAAGCAGCAAGGGACCTGGCATAACCCAGCAATATAGCTCAGCTCCTCCCACACAACAACTTTTTCATCTCTATTATGAGCGCCGTAAACCAAGAGGAATGCGCAATTGAAATTATTCTTTAATAAGACCCCTTCAACACACAGCCATCTCTCTCCTTTGTAGCAGTTTTTCATGTTAGACGTCAATTCGTCCCACATTAACAACAATCCACCCAATACACCATCAGACGCAACATATTCCCACCCCACACTATCGCACCCCCAGAGCTGTGCTACATCAAATCTTGTCACTACATGCCTTTTAGTCTCAATCAGTCATAGCATATCCAGTCTATATTTCAACTTTAATTCCTTTACCATTCTCAGCTTTCCATCCCCCCTCAAGCCCCTAACATTCCATGAATTGAAAATTATTTTAATAGTTTATTACACACCTTTTTTTCAGTCTTGGGTCTGCATCGTCTTGCTTTCGCCTTTTGCTTTGCTAATCTTCTTTTTTAAGCATTTTCTTCATTCTGAGCTTGGAGGATTGCCATGATATCGTCTTCTTCGTCGTATAACATAGCACCGGATTCCACTGCTAGATCCCAGTTCCTTTTATTTTCCATCATTTGCTCCTCCACTTTTGAAATCTGATTGTCACTCGTACCTCTGTTAACTTCATTACCTTTTCCTTCTGATAGAGTCTCCCCAGTTTCAGCCCCATCTTGCATCACACTCTCCCTGATTATTGTCGACCTGCTACGTTTATTAATAACATTAATATCATGATCCTCATACTTGTCAGCCCAGCTTTTGTTTTCAGCGTCACTGTCCGTGTTCCCAGCACCATTCCCTTCTTGGCTCGTCTCCCTGCTATCCCCGTGCACGTCTACCACGTCTTCATCACCTCCATCTACTCCTATTCCCCCGTCCTCCGCTCCCTCAGCGTCATCACTGCTTATAGCCAGTCGTGTCCTCACTACTATAGTCTCACCAAAATCCCCTGCGTCGCTGGTCCCTCGTACCCACGGTTAACAGCCTCGTCAGCGTGACCCACGCTCCCTGGGCATCGCAGACGTGCGTTACCGCTGCTAACAACAGCCTCGATTACACCGTTCTCCACTCGGCCATCTCCGTCACAGCGTCCCATTCTACTATCCTTCACCGCAGGCCAACCATCTCCATAGTCTCGCCCTCGAGCTCCTGCGTTAGGAAGGAGACAGCCGCTCGCTTCAGCTGCTGCGCTAGGGCCTGCGCATTTTTCTCCCCGGTTCCCCCGATCCGCCTGACCCGGTTGTTGATGGATCATCCCACCCATGCCTCCTGACCCAGCACTACTATGGCTTGGTACTTTTGAGGAAGTTGGGCCCAGTTGCAAAGGCCAGGCCTTATCAGTGTGGCAATTGACCATGGCCCATGTTTTTTTTGAGCCCACAACTATTTTTCTTTCCCTTATGGCTCCCCTGGCCAGCCCACATAGCTAATTGCTAATCACCTCTTATATAGTTCTGTCTGAGTCTTCCCCATCACTCATAATATCTCTTCCCACAAAATCTGCTCTTTCTTTAATTCCATGATCAATTCGTTCAACTGTTACCATTTCGATATGATTCTGTTTTGAATTGTCATAATTCCACTCATTCAAAATTTTTTGTGAAACTACCAATATGCCCTTACCTTTTCCATCCTCCCTCGTTACCTTCATTGGCAGCTCCGCTGCCTGATCTCGGTTATTCGGCATGATTGTTCGCCTTACCGACGTTGCAATTGTTTCTGCACATTTGCTTATTGCACCGCTATAGTGTTGTTCGCTGCTAGTGTCGCCAGCTGCCGAATTTTCAAACTTACATCCTATACCATATGTCTCTCCTCCCACTTCTTTTACCAAGACATCAAAACCACTGAGGCCTATTGTAATATGCATCCACTCATTGATCACGTCCATAGCACATGTATTGATTTGCACTCGCCCGACACTGAATGAGTTGCAGGATTCTGTCATTTTGTCACACCCAACTACTTCCCCCTATTGTCCTCCTATACTCTTGAAAGTGTCTACTAACCAAACGTGCAAAGGAACTCCAAAGTATTCTAGCCATACTCTTCTTGTTTCACTTCGCTCCGCCTCCTCCCATCTCCATACACTGTGAAAGAATTGTAAGAGACTATTCATTTTAAAGGTGTAAGTCTCTTCCGTGCTTAGCACGCAATCAAAAGTCAGTAGAGCTTTGTATGCACCCAATTCTCGTACTTGAATGACTTGAGGCAAGTTTTTGGCAATAGTGTCTTTCAGAGAATTAAAATCAATAGGCTTTGTCGTTCTTCCTACTAAGCTCCTCTGTAGCCAGTCCAAGTTCTCTTTTGCCACAGTAACCTTCATCTTTTTTGTCCACCCGTTTCCATGTGGATCTTATTTTTTTGCCTCCTTTCTGGCCTCTATTATATTCAGGTGTGCGTCAATTTGAAGATCTTCACGTTGTGCCTGTTGAGTAATGTTTTTGTGATTAATTTCTCCTCTACGAGGCCTATGCATGACGGTCGGACCCATCTTCCTTCTGTACTTCGCTTCACCCACAAAAACCACTTTTCCTCTCAACCTCATTCGATTCATTTCCATTATTGCCTTCAAGGCCCCCCTTTTCTTAATGTATTGTATGAACACAAAAATGTATATGTTATCACGTTTTTGTTTACGTGACAAATATATGTCATTTATGCGTCCCGTCCAATTGAACAACTGAAACAACTCTCTCTTTGATATGTCTTCAGAAAGGTTATCCACAAAGATGAAAAATGATTCATGCTCCAACCGTTGATACGCTTCTCGGTTCCAGATTCTCAGATCTTTGTCATGTTCTCTAACTCTACCCTCCTCTGTGTTTCTCATCCACACTCTCTCTCTCTCACTCTCTCTCTCATTCTCTCCGTTGATACTATATATTACTCTCTCTACCTCCCGAATTTTTAATTTTATAGTGCCTTTTGTGGTGTTAATGAGAAAAATGACTTCAATGGTGATGGTTTTCTGACTCAAGGGAGATCATGGCCTGGAATTTTGGACAAGATCCTTTTCTTCGTTGGAGATTTGGAAGTTGCTTCTCTTGGTGCAAAATGTGGGCATACGCTTGAATATCTTCAATCCAATATTCAATTTCATTGTAAAACTACTCTGTATATCACCAATAATTTTATGCATTTATTATTTGTATGAATAAACACTGTATTTTCAGTTGTTTTTGCATTACTTTAATTTGCACCTTTTCCAGATAATAAGCAGACTAATGGGAGTTAGACCATATTTTCATAATTTTATATCTCTTATGATATAATTATAAATTTATAATCCTAATATTTTAGCGTACGTTAAAACCACTTTTAATCTAGAGGATATCTCTCTACCATGGAGGTACTACTAACCTAACACATTGGATCAAGTGTACATTTTTAACTTGTGATTCTTGTAACATGTTCAAATAAATCGAGTTTTTAAAAGTCGAATATTTTTCACTCGGCAAAAGTGCAATCAAACAATAGCTGAAGAATTTTCTTTTTCTTTCATGTTAACAAATTATTGCTAGCATGCCTAAACTAACAAACTAAACAGAGAGAAACCACCTTAGACAATCGACCTTTAAAGGAGGGAGAAGTAATATTAAGAGTCACACGTGACACATTGAGTAAATAAATAACTCAAAGGAGTATTTAAAGTGTGAAACACTCTCATATGATAGATTAATATTTTTTATTGGAATTTTTAATAGATACAACGAGATTCAAAACTAATTGGCTAAATTTTAATAACAATTGTTTATTTTATGGAAGGTATTATTCCAGGATCATTACCTTTCGTAAATTTTACAACTTTTTTTTATCATTTACAGTAACATTTAATTATGTCTAGCTGAATAATTATTTACATAGTTTCTGACTTCAACATTAATATTATGCTGTTTCTGACTTCAACATTAATATTATGTTGTTATTCACAAATCACATGTGAATTTCCTTTGAAATATTCATATAATATTAATATAAACTAGTTATAAATTTAGATCCAAATAAAGACTTCTGATGTTGTGTAACTAATATGTAATCAATATATTAAAATAAAATAAAAGAAAATAAAATAAACAATCATCATACATGCATTATTAATTAGATATTGATTAAAAAATTGTTCACCACTTAAAATTTCTCCTAAATATAGAGTTTGTCTTTAAATTTTTAAGACCCAATTAACATGGTTCTCAGATCTCAAGTTTAGCTCGTCCATAAAGAGAAGGTTGAACTAGTCGCCTAAAGCGATTATTGGCTCCTTAAAAGGGATTTATGACCAAATACAGTTTTAAGAATAAATGAAGATCCGCATACATCGTACAAGGATGCAGTGCACATAAATAATAATATATAAATAGCATTATTTGTTTTAGACAATACAAATAACCATTCCTACAGGAAATCTGAGTCATACAGTCTATTACATTACCTATCCAAATTTTATTTCAAGTTAATGAAACCTCTCAGCTCAGCTTGTTCCGTACTCCAACGATTCCCACCTGAATGGGCGGAACACGTACAGAACTTCCGGCGAGCTCTTAAACAGAAGCGCGACACAGACACACACTGCTGCTATAGCCACCATCGACAGCATAGCAGGTCTGTATGCCAGAGACTTGCCTACTACAGCTCTACAAGACAACTTATTATCACATAGTTTGCACTGCTTTTGGGCACTTCTTCCTTCAGCCTTTCCAACAATGTCGAAGCTGGTCGTCTCATTTTGCTTCTGGTTTGTATTGAACCCAGTCAGATTGCTTGGAATGTCAACCACAACATGAGCCCCTCCTTGCCTCTTGTTGATTTTCTTCTGCACCAGGTGAATGTAAGCATAATGGCCTCGTAAACGTGCATAATCCTCGGGGGTCGAGCCTGTGCTATCACGAGCGCTCTTCCATGCTTCAATTCCCACCTGGAAAAAAAAAAAAGAAAAAAAATTCCAATTATCATCACAAGTTGAACAGCAGCAACGTAAGTATATTAGTCCATTATCCCTAGTTAACAGCTTGATAAATCTCAAACGCACGGGGATTGGCAAGGACAAGATATTATTGTGGTACTTTGGTAGATCAAACAATAGAAGCTATGCAGGGTTGTTTGTCTTTTGGTAATGCAGAAAGACTACACGAAATCGCAAAAAATTTGACTTTAGTAGGAGGGGTGAATGAATTATAAAAAGAAAATGGCAAATGGCTACAAATGCAGGATTTGGAATATGACAGGCCATGAAATGTATGCAAGAAGTGAAATTGAGTGATGATAGAACCTATGAAGTTACGTGATTTCCAATTTAACATAGCAGAAGCTTTACCATGCAAGGATCGTTGGTTAATGCATCCAGTACTTCCTCTGAACCATCTTTCCCAGCTGCTATATGGAGTGGTGTCAAACCAGCAGGACCCGCAGCATCGGGTCTAAACAAGAAACTCTGATTCTCTCCGCCAACCAGAGCCATGTCTTCATGCCCTAGTTTGTCAGAAATATTCTCGGGAACATATCTCAAAAGTAGCTCCACCAATTGCCTGCTATTTCTCCTTACAGCTTTATGAAGGAGACCCATCTCTGAAAGTGCGAGATGAAGTGATTGGTGATCTCCTGTGCCCACTGTTCCACTAAGCAGTAGGTTCAGTAGTTTTTTCACTACAGCACACCAATCACGGTCCACAGAGAACTCCATGAGCCACTTGAATCGTTTTAGTGGAAAGAGTTCTACACTAGAGTTCAAGTGAACCATCCGTGATCTCAATTGGCTTCTGTGAAGAAGCCAACCCATTTCATGAATGAAATCCATGGCTTGGTTTTTGGCTTTAATTTTTCCAGTCCCTTCATTATCGGGATCAATATCACTTACTTCTATTAAGGGCTCAAGCACACAGATTTCAGAGCAAACGTCCTCCTCAGCAACAATGAAAGGAAAATAGCTGCTGCTCAGACCCTGATCCTCAATCTGGAATAATTAAGAAATTAGAAATCAGTATGCATGAAATTGTTTTGGAAGTAAATATTAACAAGGAAATAAGTTATAGCTAAATTGTCATTCCACACTGCGCTTAAAAGAGTAAAATATGAATGGAATGCAGCATCAGAAAACATATATCACTTTCCCTAATCATATTAAAGTAAAATCCATTTTAACCACCAACATACTGCCCTTATCACTTTACTTCAACTGCAACTAACACGAGGCAACAACTTCCTCTTAATTTATTCTTCACTAATTCTCGTTACTGTAGTCTCACATTGCCACTATCAATGTTACTTACCAAGAAATCTAAACAGGCTATAACAACTTACTAATAGAAGCAGTACCATTATGATTACAACTAAGATGACCAATAATATATAGCACTTCCCTTCTTACCACCCAAAAAGACAGGATAATGCACAAAATCCGAGAACCGAATGAAAGAAGCTCTGTTCTTTAACTGGTCTTATAAGAATGTAAATAAAGCACTTATTATCTTAAAATACAGAGCTCGATAATTTGTGCGATTGAAAAAAGCACCTCAATAAATCCTCTTCCATTTATCACGGGGACAGAACATGAAAATTGGATACATTGAAGCTCTTCAAGCTCCTTGGAGCCTTGATCCATCGACTCATGAGCATCTTCACAAGATAGATAATTCCCTTCTAAAGCACACAATAACCTGAAAGCATAGGTTTAGGGGTCATATGCCATACCAATAAAAGGTATTCTTATTTCAATCAAACCTAAAGAATCTCTCGAATTGCATTTAATTGTCAACATCTAAAGTTTTTGCATTTCACAAAACACATGGTAGAGATTACCTTGTGGCCGGGCGATTCAGGTTGATACCCTTGACAGAAAAATGAGCTGTTTTTGATGCTGGTACAGCAATTGGACTAACACTAAGAATCTTGCCGTAATTGTTGCTTTTGAAAGGTAAGGATGTATCTATGACAACCTGACCTGCAACAGGATACCCAGTAAACTAATATTAATTCCAATGTAGTTAGCCCATGTACACATAATTATAATCATTATAATAATAATAATGACAACAATGTGGACATCAAAAAAACTCTTAAGCAATTATTGTACTTCAGTGTGCAAATTAGTAGTTGATGGATTTAATTGAATACTGACAAAATTTCAACTCTTATCTTGACCCTAGTTAAAATTAACAATAAAAATACGTCAACAAACCATTGAAAACAAATGCTAGCTGATGCTGCACCCGGATATGAACCCATCCAGTCCTCCAAAAATCAACATCTGAGACATCCAGAAGCCTACTCAAGCTGGAAGTCAAATCATAGCAAAGCTGAAAGCAACAACAAAGTGTTGTCAGGTCAAGAGTGGCCCCAGAGAGAAGACATAAGCAGCAAAATACACATGCTATTAGTTTTAGAAGGACAGAGCTTACTTCCTCCCACATAGCTTCAGACTGGCGCAGATAAATGGTCAGAACAATACAACCAGGCCGGATGTAGCTTTCCATGTCAGTTGGACTGTGGGATAACCAGTCAAGAATCTGAAATTGAAGCCCTTAGCATTATTAAATTTCAAAAGAAAGAAATAATCACAATTGCTCTCAGCTGAGTTAATGAGCTTAAAATACCTGTGCTCTAAGTACAAGAGGGAAATCATTTGGTTCTTTGCCAAAGAGTTTAAAAACAATTCGATCTGTGCGACTCTGAAATGAGGAAACAAACAAATTAGCAGCTAAATAATGACAATCTCCAAATCTTCTAAATTTAGCATAAAAAGGCATCATTCAAACCCAGATAATAAAGGAAAATAATGTTAATATTTTTTCCCCAGTAATTCCCCTTCAGAGAAAGGCATAAGATTGTTGAATCAAACACGGGAAAGACTAAGAACTAGAATGCAACTTCATACATGAAAAGACAGCACTAAGAAGCTAATTGCAATACAAATTTCTGCAAGCTAAACCATGCAGCATCATGTCTGACACCTAAGAAATGTCCAGCATGGACTTTCTCAACCTGCTACTGGCAGCTTAAAATTATTATATGACGTCGTCCAGTTAGATGAAAGCTTTCACCTTTCATATCAAACAGAGACATATCTAGTTCCCAACAAAATGTTTAAGCCATAACTATAAGGATGATCAAAACATGATCTCAATTATAGAGAATTCAGGACCCTAATCATGCCGATAGTGCTTTCATGTGAATGTCATGACTGTTTACATACGCACAAGTACAATAGCCAGTCAAGAATACTTATGCAGTATACCTGAGCTTCTCCACTAGAACTACTAGGGGACTGAGCAGATGCAGAATCTGAGTTGCCACTTGTTTGAGGTGGACTTGACTGATGAGAGTCATGTTGTGTCCATGGGTATTCAAGAGAGCTAGTACCGAGATTTGCAGAGACAGGCAGCTTTTCAATATCTTCTACGCCATCATCTGAGTCGATATATATGTCATTCAAATCAAAATTGTTTATCTTTGTCTGTCCAGCAGTACTGTCTCGGGCTTCTGAGTAAGTTGGAGGACTATTTGAAGCGCTGGGCTTTGTAGAAGACATGATTTGTTGATCAGTAGGCATAATATCATGTGCATGCATCACCTGATGTTGGAGCTCAGCTACAGAAATTGCTTGATGCTGTTGTATTACAGATGGAGAGCCTTGAGATCCATTTGAGAATAAAGTAGAAACCATCTCAGACTTCCCAGATGAGCTCCCTTCTTTCAACAAATTCTCTGGTTGAGCCAAAAGGTTTGACAAGTTCTTACCCCCTTGATCACCATTTTGACTAGCAAGACTCCTAAGCAAGTGAGTCAGCAGATCCTGATCGGTGGTCTGATCTGACCTGTCAGCTTTATTTCAGAAAATAAAATGTCATTATCCACCTCTAAAATACCGCCATCACATCAGAATACCAATTAGACATGATTCTTAGCTATAGGATTAATTACAAATAGACGTGCACAAAAAACACTGGTCATCCAGGTAATGAAAATGAAGAATATTTTACTCCATTTCTGTCCCTAAGGTACCTACAGGTACTCAACAACGAAAAGCTGAAAACTAATTGTATATAATCGCCAACTAACACCGAAATCCATGGTTAAATTATTTTGCTTGCTCTATTCTAAATTCTAACATGATAAGTCTAATTCCTCTATCTTGAAAACTGAATACTCCTTATCTCAACCACTCTGGCCCTTGAAGCCCAACATTCAGTCCACATGCCATGAGAGTGGCAAGGATAAAAAAAATCAAGCAACAAAAACTAGATGCTCTAGACAAAGAAATGAGATGAAGGAACTACTTACAATGCATGTTTGAAAGTATCTTCAATAAACTTATCAGCAGGTAACTACTTGTCTGATCATCATTTAGTGAAGTTGCATTAGGAACAGCATCGTTGTTTGTTTTCCTCCTCCGCTTATTGTGGCCTGCCAAACGTCTTCGACAGCTTCTCTTTCCTTCATCAAACTCTTGGAGCATGTGAAACCTGTTTGATGGAGCAAAAGAATGTCATGAAATAGAATTACCGTTTAGGAAAGAATACTTTAAATTTATAAAATTAAGAGCTTCTGTGAAGGATCAATAATATTCATCTGAATTTCGTTAGACTATCGTGATTATACATAGAATTGATTTACTGCTGATAAAATTTCCAGAAGAACAATAGCATGAACTTGCCTACTACATTGTTGGCAGAATCGTTGCATTGCATTTCCCACAAGTGCCTTAGTGGCCTTGGAGTGCATCTCACAAACTTTATGGCGCCTGTGATAATCTTTAGCACTGCTGAGATCTGCACCACAATCCTCCACTTGGCAAACAGCCCGATTCGAATTGCCTCCAGCTACTCTGCTCTTCTTCCCGTTCACTCCTTCCCAGCTACCAATTTGGGCACCACCATGCCCGCCAACACCACCACCGAGCTTTAAGCTAAGAGTACCAGATTCCTCATTCAAAGCATCATCCTCCAGGACAACAACCCTCCTCTTCTTATCCCCTTCCTTGTTCCCTCCACGAATCCCGAGATCTACCTCATCAGAACACGAGGATGAGCTATTAGAGTTGGAAGGACCCCCGGCCACAGGGATCCTGGTACCAGCAGGGAAGAATTGCCTGTGTTCAGGCCCAGGATTCAAAGGCCTAGCTATGAATAGATCACCATCCCATTTCCAATCATTCAAATCCCACTCCATGGACCTCTTCCCCACTGAGGACCCACCCATAGCATAGAATTGAAGAGCTTCAGTACCAAATCTAGCTTCCATGAGTCACAATTACGAAAAAAACGCAGAACCCCCAATTCAACCCCAGAACAGAAATAAACTCAAAAACAGCAACACCGGTTCTGAATTAAGTTATAATAGCAGGAAAAGACTAATTAATCAGCTTCAGATCTTCCCCAAAACTCATAAAAGAGTACATCTACAGAAACATGGTTGCAATTAAGCAAAATCCACATAGCTAATAGGGTAGTTGATTTGATGAGTTCAAGTAGCCGCAATTAGTGAGTCTTCCCATGTAAAATTAAAGTAATTGAACTGCAAAGAGCAAGATTAAGTATCTCAGCTATGAGAAATAACCTCTTTTTTCTTCTTCTTCACATTAATAGAAATGGAAGATTAGAAATAAATAAATATATATGTACGTAAACAGTGGAAAAAATGAACAACAGAAGAACCTCAAGAGTGAGAGTGAGAGAGAGAGTTGAGAATTGGCGGTAGGAGCGAAGCAGATCGACGGCAGGTGAACGCCGGAAAGAGGGAAGGAATATTGATGATGATGTGATGATGATGATGATGGTGTATGATGGTACCCAATGTGAATGGGGTTTGGTTTGTGTGACAAGGAAATCTTTGGTTATATGATTATGTTAATGGTAATGGGTATGGTATGGTGGTGTATGACAATAATGTATGGTACACATGAAATGATGATAATAGAAACCGAAAATATAGGGAAAATAATAATAATAATAATAATTAATAATTAATAACAAAAATAATAAAGAAATGAGAAAATGAAAATAATGTGTTATGAGTTGTGAGTAAAAGAAGAGGAGTAGGAAGGTGGTGGTGGGATTGGGAACAGTATGCCCACCCTCAAAGTGGTGGGCCAAATCCACACACACTGCGTGTCTCTCTCTCCTTCCTTCCCATTGGAGCCTAAATAAAAGATGCTTTTTCGGTTTTTCCTTTCATCACTAAATTGTAAATTCATTTTTTATTAATTAATATAATCTCTATGCACCTTTTTCTATATTTAAAAAGGTATTATATGTTGATTGTTAGTATCAATAAATATATACAAGAATTATTGCATGTTATTTTTTCTTTTTGGCCGTCGTGTTAACTGTTGAGTGTTAACTATTTAGTATTACAATAACGAGTAAAGTTTTAAACTAGCGTATATATATATGGTGTCAAATAATTGTTAGGACATTAGTTCGGTAAAACTTTGTGACATTAAGATAGTTTTAAGATGCTAAAATCAATTTCAAGTTTTTAAAACAATTTTGGACTAATTTTAAATTAATTTAATGTTTTGATGATCAAAATAGGAATTTGAATCTTCTAAATTTTAAATGTGTATTTTAGAGGGTAAAGTGTAATCTTCTACCCTTTAATAGTTTCTCTCTCATATTTATTTTTGATCCCACTTATAAAATAAATGATAAAAGATCACACTTTACTCTCTAAAGTAAAATTCAAACTTTAGAAAATCAAAATCCATCAAAATAGCACAACTTTTTTAGAGACTAATTTTTTGTTGAGAATTTTAACATGTTATTGGTAATTTAGTATCAATTTCAAACGTAGAATAACTACATAATATTATAATCTAATTGTTATGGTAATAACTATTTTTTTTTTTTTTTGGTGTCTATGGCAATAACTAAATATTTTAATATTAACCAATCAATAAAATTGAATTGATCTCAATTAATTTAAGGGGCCAAAATGTGTGAAAAATATAGTTTTGTGTAATTAGAGATAATAATGATTAAATATAATACATTTGAAATTATTTTTTGCAAACAACACTCTTTCATCTTTGATTGGTCATTTAACTAATGTCTAATTTTGAAAAGCTCGTGTTTATTTATGTCTAGTAGATAATGTGTAAGTTGTAAGTAATAATCATGGATGATTGACCATCTAATATGTATTGTAAAGTGATTTAATGTTAGAGTGGTCATGGTAATTATATAAATATTATTAAAATTAAAATTATATATTTTTATATTTAATTTTAATCATATTTTTTAAAACATCATAATCATTATAGTTATTATAATATATTTATATTAGAATTGAAAAATTTTTTAAGCTAGTAATTTTTAATATTTTTTTATCATCATTTATATTAAATTATCTTTAATAAATAAAATTTATTAAAAAAATATAAGAAAACAATTTTTTTTAAATAATATAAATAATAAGTTAAAAAAATTAATTTTAATTTTAAAATTTAAATTTAAATTAATTAAAATTATTTATATTTAGTGGATCTGAAATATTATCTATTATTCACATTGTTCACAATTTTTATTATTTATTTAGCAAAATTAATTTTACTAATTTATGTGTATAAACTTTAAAAAATTTAAATATATATATAATTTATGTATATAAAATTTTTGATAAATATAAATAAAAATTATATATTTTTTATATATAAAATATTATAAATATAAATATAAATTATTATTAATTAAATATTAACTAAAAATAATAATATTTATTAATCATGTAACATTTTTTCGTATATCACCCATAGTGTAAACTACTATATATGTTCATTTTTATAGTCAGCTTGAATTCCGGTTTGTTACGAAGAAATATTCTTATTAATATGAGAACATGAAAGTAATGCATCAAAATTAAAAATAAAAAATATAAAAATATGAAACTATGAATGCTCCTAAAATTAAGTATGGCATGCAATGCCAGAGAGTAATAATGAATGATGCTGATTTTTGTCTTGGGTTTGGTTTGGTTTGGCGATGGCTAATGGCAGGGTCCGGTTCGGGGTGAGGTGGGTCAGTTACAAGCCCCTCTTGTTCTCCCCACGTTTCGTTAAGCAAATGTCACATTCTTCACCCTCTCTCTCTTCCCTTCTCCGTTCTTCCTTGACATTTGAGATTTCTGTTTCAGATGACTTATATCCACATGCCTCCATTATGCCAAAGCCAACCACGTGTGATTGTCACCGCTTCAAGGAAAAAAAAAAACACCCTTTTCATTCACTGTTATTTTCGTTTTAACTTTGGATTAATTAATTTTAAAAATAATATTAATTAATTTTTTATGACAATAAACAATAAATATATTATATCTTTTTATCAATTTATTAATGTTTATATATAGTGTTAATTACAATGACGTCACGTAACTATTTATTAAAAATAATAAAAAATAATAATTTTTTGAATAAAATTTTACTTATTTCGATAGTATTTATAATAAATAGATAACAATTAGTGAAAGTTCTATAAAAATTTAAAAAATAAATATTTTATTATCATAAAATACATAAATAATTTTATTTGAATTCACACTATGTACTATAATAAAAAAATATAATGTCTATTATTTATTATCGTAAAAAATTTAATTAATATTTTTTTCCTTCAAAACTAATTACAGTGAGTTTGAATAATTTTCACTTTACTTGTTTCGTTTTTAATCCAATTCACCTTAGAGGATCAATGGATTTCGTTTCCACAGCATGTCTTGTTAATACTTTTAACAATTTAAGTTTTTTTTTTTTAGTATCTAACTAGTAATAATTTGTATATATATTTAAAAAAAATTTATATACAAAAAATATATAATTTATATTTATATTTATTAAAATTTTATATATATATAAATTAATATCGTTTATATTTATATTTTTTAATATTTATACGAATAAATTAATAATTTTTTTATTAAAAATAATTTAATATTTATATTAATTAAATAATAACAAAAAATATTAAAAATTGCTGATGGAAGATTTTTTCTAAATACTTTTTCATTCATTTTCCTATGTCCTAGAATGCAAAAGCTATTTTCGCATATTAATTTTATTTTTATGTGTTTGCTTAATTTTTTTAGACCATAATAATTTTAATCAATTACTTTTATCAAAACAAAATTAGATTTCTGATTTCTCTATTACATTTACATATATTCGTTTACAACCATATATTAGAACCTTTAAATAGAGAAAGTATTTGGTATTCCACCGTCCCTCTAATATGCCCTATTATTTTTCGTACCTTCCATTTTTATTTTTATTTATCTAATAACTCCCGTAATAGAATATAATAGAATCTATCATATGCTAATTATTTCTTAATCTGTGTGAACATATTATATCTATCTACCGAACCGAAAGTTCACTAATTTTTATCGAAGACTCCAGAGCTATTAAGGTCGAGGGCCACAGATGTTGACCAAAGGTAATCACTAATCACAACTCACAAGCGATGCCACGTAATTAATGGTCGAAAATGTATATATCTATCCACAAAAATTAGGTTAACGAATTTTGATATGTGGACAGTTTTGTGGTATGCTAAAAATGGGTTGTGGAAGTGGAGTTTTAGAATATGGGAATTTAAAGAAACTGAGGGGTGAATTCTGAATTACAAGTAGTTGGGACAGATTTTGTTTTTGATATTGGAGTAGCAACAGTATTTTTTTAAAATGTGGGTTGATGGGGTGTTATTCTCAAATGTGGAGCTGTTTAATTAGATAAACAAAAGTCGGACCGTCCGATTTTTTAGAAGTACAAAAATCGGACCGTCCGATTTGTGAGAATACAGAAATCGGACTGAGGATTTCTATTAAAAATATTAAAAAATTTGAAGTATAAAAATTGGACCCTTTAATTTGTTTATCTTCCACACTTTTAAAAAACACCAAAAATTATAATGTTAATGTATATCACCACTTTTACTTCCATATAAAAAAAAAAAAAAAAAAGAGCTTAGTTGGGAACGATCTGACTTTTTTAGTTTTAATTTTATGACTTCACTTCGGCTGATTTCACTTTGTAGTTTTTAGTTTAATGAATTTAGTGGGGCCAATTCTAATATTCTTTTTTTTTTTAATTTATAAACAAATAATTTGTTTAAATTTCAATACATAATACATAGCTAACATTATAAGATGATTATGTTATGGTAATAAAATTGCTAAAAAATAAAGTAATTTTTTTATTATTTAATAATAATTATAATTTAAAAAAAATATGTGATCAAAATATAAAAAAAGTATAACTTTAATTATAATAATACTTATATAATCACTATTATGGAAGCCTCTTCATACTAGAATTTACCTAACATATAATGTCTTTTATTTACAATTCGTTCTAAACGATAATAGTACATCTATATTTAATTTAAAAAAAAAAGAACTATCTAACACTATTTTATCATAAAAAAAATAAAGTACTAAATTGGTTCGCTATGTTTGGCATAATCCTATTTTGGTTCTTAAAGTTTAAAGTGTCATATTTGAATTCAAAAAAATTTTATTTAGCTTTAATATAGTCCCACCATGAGGTCAAAGTTAAATAATTAACAGAATACCCTATATAACAGCAGTACAAGAATAAGGTCGATAATATGGAGAAACAAGTACAAGCTCCAAAGGTACAAAATTTAACCGTGAATACATCAATACATTTATTTATCATTTTTCTTATAATTTAAATGAAATATTTTCTATAAAACTAAAGAGAATAATAAATAAATATATTGATGCATCCACGGTTGATTTTGTACCTCTAAAATTTGTACTTGTTCTTCATATTATTGATCTTATTCTTATATTACTGTTATGTAGGATATTCCGTTAATTATTTAATTTTGATCTTACGGTGGAACTACATTGATGCTAAATAAAACTTTTTTAGATTCAAATAGGACACTTTAAATTTTAAAGACCAAAATAGGATTACGCTCAAATGTAAGGGACCAATTTAATACTATATCCTATAAAAAAAATAAAGTATTATTTTGATTCTTAATGTTTATTAATTTGAAAAAATAAAAAAATAATTGTTTATTAACGTGCTAAGCGGTGATATATATACATGTACAGAAGACATCACAACTGACAGCAAGTTAAAATAACTAACTAATGAATGGTTAATTAATTTAATAGCTAACAATAGATCACTAATACTCCCCTTTAAGTTGGGGAGAAGATGTTAATGGTTCCCAACTTGCTAATTAAAGAGTTGAATAAGACTTAATTAGAATGTGTACTACTTGATGAGCAGATTTAACATGAATCAACTTGATTGTCCCATCTTAAATTCGTTCTTATGAAAAATGACAATTTATCTCGATGTGTTTCATACATTCATAAAAAGTCGGATTCTCAATAATATGGATTGCTACCTTGCTATCACAGAAAATAAAGGACGACTCGACTTCAATTCCAAACTCTTTGAGCAACTTAGTGATCCAAATTACCTCAGTAGTCATATTTGCTAAAGCTCGATATTCTGACTCAGCAGTGGATCTTGAGACAGTGTCTTGCTTCTTAGATTTTCAGAATATCAAAGAATCACCAAAAAATACACAATATTCTGTTGTAGATCTTCGCATTTCAGCACAGTTCCGTCAATCTGCATCACCATATGCTTTGAGAGACAAAGCGGAGCTAGCTAAGAATAGAAGACCTTGTCCTAGTGCAATCTTCAAGTAACGCGGCACATGATGGATAGCATCTAAATGAAGAGTTCTAGGGGCTGATATGTATTGGCTTAATTTATTTACTGCAAAACAAATATCAGACCTGAAAATTATGAGATAAAATAAACGAACAATCAGTCTTTTATACTGGACAATGTCAACTAAAGATTCACCATCAGTAGCATTTAGTTTGACATTTGGATTAAGTGGCAATGAGAAAGATTTACAATCCAAAAAATCTGTATTTTTTAGAAGAGATAAAGCATAATTTCTTTGTGACAAATATATACCTTGCTTGGATTTGGCAATTTCTAATTTAAGGAAGTATTTCAATGGTCCCAGCACCTTTAATTTAAACAAATTCTGTAAAATGAGTTACGTTTCCACTACAGTCGTATCTAGTTTGCTTGCAACTATAATGTCGTCTATATACACCAGTATTATCACCAAATTTTTGCTTGTACAACGGTGAAACAAGGAATAATCTTATTTGGATTGAGTGAAACTAGTTCTAGTCAGAATAATAGAGAATTTCGTAAATCAGTTTACTGTCCTATTCCCTCTTGTTAAAAAAGTCTTGAGGTAGTTTCATGTAAACTTTTTCATCAAGATCACCATTGAGAAAAGGATTGTTGATATCAAGTTGAAGTAGTTTTCAACCCTTAATAGCTACTATTGCTAAAAGCATCTTCACTGTGATGGGTGAGAAAGTATCTTTAAATTTTTGTCAAATTTTAATTTAGTTTTTAACTTTTCAAACGTGATATTTGAGTTCAAAAAATTTTAGATAGATTTAATAGTCTCACAGAAAAATTTGACATGAACAATTAGTATATTTAAGAGCTAATATAACGTTTAATTTTAGTATGTAAGTAAAATTAATCTACCAATGATCATTGATGTAAAAGTTTTTTTTGTTAATTATTTGAGTCAAATTTAACGGTAACGTTAAGGCTTTGTTTGGATATAAGAAAGAAAATAAAAGGAAAGAAAATAAGAGGAAAGAAAATAAGAGGAGAGAAAATAGAAGGAAAAGTAAAATTATTTGTGTGTTGTTTGGATGAAGAGAAAATAGATGGAAAGAAAATAGAGAAAAAATTTTCTTTTGTTTGGATAAAAAAAAGTGAGAAGAAAGAAAATCATAATGGTAGAAAATTACATTAATACCCTTATAATAAAATAAAGTATAAATATTTTTATTTATTTATGTTTTATTGTTTTTTATAAATATTATAAAATATTATAATTTTATAAATTATTTATCTAAAATATATATATATATATATATATATATATAATATTTAAATGTGAATTTCTATTATAATAATGTATTAAAAGTAATAAAACTAAATTTATATTGATAATTATTAATAATAATAGAATTAGGAGCAATATTGTAAATATACCAAAGATAACATTTTTCTTCTTGTATTTTTGCTCGTAATGGATGGAAACTTTTTTTGGTGAACCCACGCCAAAATTTTCTTTCTTTTTCCATTTTCTTTGGTATCCAAACAAAAGAAAATGAAAGTTTTTACTCATTTTCTTTCCATCATTTTTCTTTTCTCCAATTTTCTACTAAACTAAACATAGTGTAAATCCGTTTAAAAATTATTGGAACTAAGATTGAACGTTAGAAATCAAATTAAAATTTATCTCAAAAGGTTAAAAACCAAATTAGTACTATATGAAAAATTAAACCGAAAAGTAAAGTGGAAATTCTTGGGAAAATACTCAAAATAGCTTGCTTTAGACGGTAGCTTAATGAGCAAAAATAAAGGATAGCCACATATGTGGCATATAATGTGTTCTATGTTCTGATTCAATGTTCTAATGTTCTGGTTCAGTGTTGGTTCGTTTTGTCCTGACAGGAAAAAATGAAGGGAAAAAGTGTTCGCTTTTATAATGCAATTCCTTGACCATATAGGTATTGTGACACAATAACAAGAACCCTGTTCATTGCATTTCTTTTCTATAGTACTATCATTATTATTGCATTATTCTATATCACCATAGAATGGCAATTCAATGTAATATTTTTCATACAAAATATTTATCACCATAGCTTATTCACGCACACCAGACAAGCTTCTTAGGTAATTCCTTTGAACAAAATATGATAAAACTAATTAAAATGGAATTTATTTAATTTAATCTCTTTATTTTTCACTCTCTCTAATTTTGGAGGAATGTGATAGAACTATAATGCGAGCATTCAAATTAAAATATCTTGTCATTGCAGATTTGTAAGTATTCAAATCTAGCTCTAGTAAAGTCCAAAACCAGAATACTAAATGAAAGTGGACAAATTTCGGTGCTCCACCATATATATGTAATGAATAAAGAAATAATTAGGAGTTTTGATTATTTTTATTTTTAAATGTGTTCAAAAAATTATTTATATATTTATTTAAAATTTAAAAAATAATTAAAACCTTAAATTATTATTCACAGAAAGACAATATGTAAGGTCCATCAACATAACTTGTTGACTTTGACTTGCCAAGTTGCCATGATGCCATCATAATTGTAGGAGGAAGAAACCAATCAAATGATCATGTAAATGAGTCAGCTGGGTCAATTTGGGGCCGTATCCGAATAGACACGTTAAAAAATAAAACAAAAAACACAGCCACAAAAACAACAACTTACTAAGAACAAAACTTAGGCCTGTTTGTTTGGTCAATATTTGTTTCTTTTTTATTTTAAAAGTTATGTGGGAAAAAAGCAAAGATTTTTTCATTTTCATTTATTTATTCACAAATTTCTATATTAAAAAAATATTATTTTTAAACCAAACATGTTCCTAGAGACCGTTTGGTACATAAAATTTATCCAAATTTTCAATAATAGTACACATTGTACGCTTAGGTCATTGACTCCCTATACTTTCTCATATTAATATTACTTGGGCTCATGAATAGTCACATAAAATATTATAATGAAATATTTTATCGGATACTTAAATTATAAATACAAAAATCATATAATTTAAGACGGTGAATAAAAATGGAACTGAAATAGAAATAATGGAGCAATGAGCAGTGAAGTGTTTTTCTTTTTTTTTTTATAGTATTTTTTAATCTGATAAATTAAAAATTAATTTATTATGATCGAAATTTTATTAAAAATTTGTTGTTAGCTAGTAAGTTTCAACTAGCTAATAAATTATTATATGAAAAAGAAAAATTTTAAATTTACAATACTTATTTAAATAGACTAATGAACTAATCATTAAGGTGAAAATTTAAGTGAGTCGACTTTACATAAAGTTGATAGTTGAGAGCCGTTAGATAAAAATTTAGTCAAATCAATCAAATTATCTAACAACTCTTAATTATCAATTTTAAGTAAAGTGAATTGTACCTGAGTTTTCACCCACTATTAAAGCAATTCAATTTGCTTTAAAGGATGCGTGGGTAGTGAAGTATATGTATGAAAATTGGAGGCCATGTGCAAGAAAGAAGGGCATGATGTTGTAGTGTTTTTGAGACATGGGAGTCCATACAACTAGATAGTCACCCTCTCACATGCATAATAATGCATCATCGGAGCCCCACAAATCCAACTAACCCCGGCTACTAATATTCTCCCACTGTTCCCTCCTAGCCACGTTTTAAGTGGAGCACCAGACGACAATCTCTTTCACACCCCGACACAATCTTATACATTACGAAACATATACGAATTCCGAATTTCTCACCATCTTCTATTCCCTTTTCTTCTTTTTCGTCAGCTATCAATATCTCAACTTCATCAAACTCTAAATCATCGATATAATCTAATCTAATTTTCGATTTCTGAATCATTTGTACCAACCAATTTAAAGGTTGTATATTGTGATCTACATACATATACTTCGTATGTTTTGAATTAATTAACATTTATCCCACTAACATATGTTTACATGTTAATTAATAATTAAAAATATTAAAAAATCATGAAAATTTATTATTTTTTATTATTATTTAATCGTTAATTTAATTTTTTTTAATTTAATTTTTTTATTTTAATAATCTAACAACATACTTTATTTCAATAATCTAACTACTTTTCTAAGGTTTTTCAATCCAAACCAGCTGTCCGAGCTGGAGGTGTTTTAAAGAGGGAACTAAGGGTGCATATGGTCTGGCCCGCCCCGTTTCGAACATTTTAAAGGTTAATTTGATGTGATTTTATCGGATCTAGAGTCGAACAAGGATCTCAAAAATAGACTCAGTTATTATTTCGGGTTGGGTCCGGGTCAAAGCGAACCTAATTTCACCCGGTCCATATGCACTCTAAGGGAACTAAAAAAAATATATATGTTTTAAATTAATTTTAATATTATGTTATATTAATTATAAGCTTATTATTTTATTTTTAGTTACACTTGTTGAATTAGAAAATAGATCAAAAAAACATCAAATTAGAATTTATGGATAAATTCAAGTTCAGATATGGATATCAACTTTTCGATAACAATTTTTTTTTTTTATAAATAAGTGCATCATAAATAAGTTTCTTTATGAATAAATGTTTTTATAAATTATTGTTAAAGTTTTAAAGATTCAGTTTTCACCCGATTTGAACCCGATATAATTGTGGCCCAAAAATATTTAGATTTCATCGAATTTAAGACGGAATTACAAGTCAAAAAATAAACTCAATATATATTTAAGTTTGAATTTAAATCTGAACAAACCCGATTTCACCCGAACATAAACTACCCGAAAAGAGACAACATGAAAAATAAAACTTACAAGAGGCAAAAGGAAAGAAAATTAGGAGGGGGGCTACAAACTTAAGAACTTTGTGTGTAAAACATTATTAATTTAGGGGTCTATTATTGTACTAAGCACCGCCCCTATCCAAACCACCAATATTAACCACTCTTGGTTTAGTCTAAAATTCAAACCAACAATTCGACATAAATCATTCTAACAAACATTAATAAAAATTTAAACAAGTCAAAAACTAAAAATATACAAATTTAAAAAAAAAAACAACGAAGACGACGAAGAAGAGCAGAGAGCCAAAAGAGAATGACGATGTGGAAGAGAAAAAAAAAGCAGATTGAGAGGAGGAGAGATTGCTACAAGGGCAACAAATAAATCCGTGGCACAAAGGCGAAAACAGTTGTAAGTTGTGACATAAAGCACAATAAATATGGACAATAAATTTAAGTTTGGTGTGATAAAGCTTTTATTTTTTAAAAGTAGTTTATGAAATATGTCTTTTAAATTTTATTTTTTTAAAAATTGTACTCTATAAAATTAAATTAAAAATAATTTTTGAAAAGTATAAGTATTATAATTGTGTTTAATAAAATAATTTTTAAAAATAAAAAAGATCATAATAGACATATATATAATAAAAAATAATTATTTTTTTATACTAATAATTAATAAGAATAATTTTAAATATTTATTATTATATAAAATTATATTAAATTTTTTAATTTTGATAAATATAAATCAACTTTAAATTTTTTTTAAGTGTATTAAAAAATATTCTAATTTTTAAAAATTACAAACATAAGCACAAAAATTTTTAATATACCAAATATATAACGAGATGTAGTTCTTCTTCAAAAAATTTTACTAAATTAAGTCTTAGGATATATATTATGCCAAGTAAAGAAGATAATGGATATAGAGCATACTAAGATAACAACAAAGACTATAATATTAATTAATTAAAAAATGTGATGCAACAAAGACAAAAACGAAGAAGAAAGAGGGAGAATATACAAAGGACATAAGTTGCAATAACATCAATGATGATAACAATGACGACAAAATTAAGGAGGGAGTGATGGAGGGAGGGAGTGAGAAAGGAGGAGATGATGCCACGATGAATGAGTTCTTAGTTCGATGGATCGAATGATAATGTGAGAAAAAAAAGAGATGATAGATTTAAGAATTTTGATAAGACATTAGAAATAAAATTATTCTAACAATGTGTGTCAATCAAAATTTAGTATCTCAATTTTCTAGAGAGACATCAAATATATATTTTGGTATGAACTATGTGATAATGTCTAAATTTTTTATAAACATAAGAGTAAAGTGATAATTATGTCTCTAAACATTTTGATTTTGGACTGATGGTTTATCAGTGGCTAAGAGAAGGGGTTGAATCTTAGCCCCTTTTTTGCTTAATAATACTTGCTGGCCTTTGAAATAACTTCTGGAGATTTTTTGTTTTTTGTCTCATACCTAGCCACGAGACTTTTTCTTTTTGTCTCGTACCTAGCCAATTCTCCCTAGGAACTACCCTTCCTATCCGGGACAAATCCAGAATCTAAACCCCAATCCTGAACTTGACTTGGTCACAGCCAAGCTTTCAACTGCTAAGTGCTAACCCAACTTGCAAAGGGATTCCCACAGAATCATGAAACACAACACAGATGTACAAAGGACCTCTAAGGACATCTATGACTTTTTCTTTTAATTTTGTATTCTCTGCCTTTTTCCGCTCTATGACTTTTTCTTACAAACCTCACTGTTTGCCTTTTTCCATGAGACTCAAGACAGACAAAATTAAACAGAAAAATATAACATGAAAAACATTGAAGGAGAAGAACTTCTGTTAGCTTAGGTAGCTATGAGAACTCTGTGCCTTACACTCTCACTCCTTTTCTCCTTGCTTCAAGCCCTGACTGTTCTCCCTTATTTATAGAAGGGGAAGCCTCCACAGTTGAAACTGTTGAACCAAGCTAAACTTCTTCTTCTTCAAACAAAACCGATTCGGCCAGAGAGAGAGGAGAGGAAACCGAATGTAAAACCCAACATGTAATTACCTCTGTGTCTTCCTTTTACACCAAGCTTCATCAATCAGCGCCTTCCATCATGACTTGCACTCCAAGAAGGATTCCTAGCTCTTGATGAGGTCTCGATGATGACAGCTCCATCTACTCTAACTTCTGCCTCATCCTCCACGTAGCTACAGTAGCTACCTCCTGTAGTGGTTGAGCAAAAGTAGAGACGAGTCATGCCTCCAATGATCCTTTTCCTCTGACCGAGGTGAATTTCTTCCATTTTTGGTTATGGAAGGCTTGAGACTTCTTCACCACACCTTACCTTTAGTGGCAAAGATCTCAGCCACACCATACTATAGATTTTCTTTTTCTTACCGCCATCATCATAATGGCCTCTTCCTTGCAACTAGCTTCTCTGTGATTTTTACTGATAGCTTGCTTCATCCCCCCTTTCCTGCTAGACAAGACTGAAAGAGAGAGGAGAGAGAACAGAGAAAAACTTGCAATGTAATTAAAGAAGAAAATGAAAATGAGTTAGGTTTACATTACCCATGCCTAGCTCTGCTTCCTTCTTCAGATTACTTGCTTCTATCATCTTCTTCTCTGACAGTGAGGTGACTAAATGCAAAGAGAGAGAAGAAAGAGTAGAAAGAAGAAAAGCAATGGAAGTAATGTGTGATATAAATTATAATCAATTAAAATTAATTAATCCCACTTTCCATGCTTTTGCCTTATAACGTGCATAACTCAATAAATGCCATCAAATCAGATTTTCTCTTTCCATTTACCAAGGCATTTAAAACTAATTTATAAAATTTGAATTCCAACTAAAGTGAGTTGGTGTCCGCGGGAAGCATGCAGCATTTGCTTTCTTCCTTCTTTTAATTTGGACCATAATGTTGGTCTTTTAATCACAATGATTTTGGGCTGCACCAAACTTTCTTGGCCCAATTCATGTTAATAAAATAATTCAGCGTCATATTATATAGCAAATTTGGACAAAGCTGAATATTATCATTATATTGGTCTTTTTGTTGCTTAAACCCAATAACCAAAATTCTGCATAGAAAAATAGAAATTATTAATCAATTAATTTGAAGCTGAAATCAAATTAATAATTTTTTAAGTAATATTAATAATGTTTGATCATCATCATATTAATTTGGAGTTTTCCAAACTCATCAATCTCCCCTTTGATGACAAACATTATTAAAGCTTAATCGAAAAGGATTTGGATTAAAAAAATTCCTTGATGATTTGGCTGAATCCTCCCCATTTTCATTGTTCAAAATGCTCCCCCTTAATGTGTGCATGATTAATACAATATTCAAGAAAGCAAAAACTGTGTACAAACTCCAAAGAATTCCTAAAAGATAAAAACTTTTAAGATCGAGCCATATTTTCACAAGAAAATATTTTTCAAACACCTTAATAAAATTTCATATTCCAGTCAGCACACATGCATTTGAGCAAATAAATTTATCAATGACAATCAAAGCTCAAGTCGATTAATCCACTAACACAAAGTGCTCAAAATAGAGCCAAATCAGAGCATAAAACAGAGCAAAACAGGGCAACAAATCAATGAAACATACAAAGCAAAACAAGTTAATGAAACATAACAGTTTCAATTCATCCCTTTTTCTCTTCTCTCCCTTTTGTCATCAAAAAAGGACCCTACAAAAAAAATAGAGAAAAAAAGTGCAGTCCATAACAAAACAACATCAAAATTAAGTTTGGTATAGTCTTTCAAGACAAATGAAAATAGTTCTATTGAGTCAAATACATAGAGAGCAAAATAACAGAGTATTCAGCAACAACAGCAACAGGGAACAAACTTAGGAATCAGAATTTTTTTTATTAGATTCTATAACATCATCTTCTTTCTCGAAAGGAGCCATGTCCTCATCAATTGAATCCAAATGCTTTAAGAGCAAGTTTACTCTTTTATGAGATTTTAGCCAAGTCTTTTCATTTTGTAATGCAAGCTTTCTAGCTTCTTTGCTGGATTTTACCATTTGCTTAGACATGGTAGCAAACTCCAAAAGAACTTCTTTACCTTTAGCATGTTGCGGTACACCGCCACCTTTGATTGTGGACACTTTATTCTCAACAAGCTCATTACTCAAATCAACATTAAAATGCTCAATCAAGCAAGTAAAAAATATACCATATGACAAGTTACTCCTTTTATTACTTTTCACACAGTCCCGCATATGATGAATCATAAAGTGAGTTAAAAATATGGGAATGGAGTTCAAAACAGCATAAAGAACAAAGGTGTCACAAATAGTTACCCTCTGATATGATCCGCTTTTAGGAGTAAAAGAACTGTCATTAATGCTAGGAACAAACCTTCTCTTTTAAAGCAAAATTATTAATGAAAACGGTTTCTTTTTTTTTTTAAATTAATTTGAATTTTTAAAATCATGAAAACTGAAAAGACAAGTCACGAGGAATGGTAAAATATTAAAATTGTCGTGACTTGAAATGGAATGAAGTGATGACATGTTGAAAAATTAATTTCAAAAAATTAAGGAGTTTTATGATTTAAAAAAAATAATGAGCCCATATCATATGAACAAAGTTTGTCTTACATAGGCCCAAAAAGTGGTTACAGCATGCTGGGCAATAGGGCACAATTCTTCATTTTTAATCCACAAATTTTATGGGCTTTATACAAGTATTCCTTTGAAGAGTTCATCACTTGCCCAGATCTGTCTCCCTGCTACCTACGAGACAAAAAACAAACAGAATCAGAAAAATCATAGATTATCAACAGAATTTAATTCTATCATTCCCAAACTATTTTTTAGAGAGCAGAATATGTCTTCACACAAGGGTTTAGTAAGAATGTCTGCAAGTTATTCTTCGGATTTCACAAATTGAATATCAATAGTTTCCTTTTGCACATGTTCTCTAATAAAATGATATCTCACTTCAATGTGCTTGGTTCTAGAGTGCAGAACAGGATTTTTGAAAATGTTTATTGCACTCATATTATCACAAAATAAGGGTATGGTATTGATTTTCAATTTGTAGTCTTTCAACTGAGTTTTCAACCAAATTAATTGTGAACAACACACAGAGGCAAATATATATTCAGCTTCGGCTGTGGATAGAGCTACAGTGGCTTGTTTCTTGCTTGACCACATATTTAGTGAGCTTCCAAGGAAGCAACACATTCCGGATGTGCTCCGTCTATCCCTACAATCTCCCGCATAATCTGCATCACAAAACTCTACTGCATAAAAGTCATCAGATTTAGGATACCATAAGCCATAATCACATGTTCCCTTAATATATCTAATGATTCTTTTTACGGCTGAAAGATGGGATTCTTTTGGGTGAGATTGAAATCTTGAACATACACCCACACTTTGAACAATGTTCGGTCTAGAGGAGGTAAGATACATGAGTGAACCTATCATTCCTCTATACCATGTTTCGTCCACATCTTTGCCATCATCATCCTTTTCAAGATTAGTATTTGGATGCATTGGTGTTCCCATAGGTTTGAAATTTTCTAGGCCAAATTTTTTGATTAATTCTTTAGCATATTTTTCTTGGTGAATAAAAGTGCCATTAAGAGTTTGTTTAATTTAGAAACCAAGAAAGAATGTTAGTTCTCCCATTAAACTCATTTCAGACTCACTAGTCATAAGTTTTCCAAACTCTTCACACAAGGATTCATTGGCACTTTAAATTTGAACAAGAAGAATATCATCATTAGATACTTTAATAAATAAAGTAGTATCGGTGGTACCCCTTTGAAAGTGATTTTCTAATAGGAAGGCACTAAGTCTTTCATACCAAGCTCTTGGAGCTTGCCTAAGGCCATAAAGAGCCTTTGAAAGTTTGAAAACATGGTTTGGAAATTCTTTATTTTCAAAACCGGGGCTTGTGCCACAAACACTTCTCTATCTATAAAGCCATTAAAGAAAGCACATTTGACATCCATTTGGAACATTTTAAAACCTTTATGCGCAGCATAGGCAAGAAGCAACCTAATTGCTTCCATTCTTGCTACCGGAGTAAAAGACTCATCAAAATCAATACCTTCTTCTTGATCGTAACCTTGGGCCACTAATCTAGCCTTGTTACGAACAAATTTGCCATCCTCACCTAATTTATTTTTGAAAACCCATTTAGTACCCGTTACCTTCTTACCATTCGGATGAGGTACTAGTGTCCAAACCTTATTCTTGTCAAATTGAGCTAGCTCTTCTTGCATGGCTTTGACCCAAGAAGGATCTTCAAGAGCTTGCTTCACATTATTAGGCTCCATTTGAGACAAGAACGCAATATTGCTTGGCTCGGCTTGCTTCTTGAATGAGGATGTTGTGGTTACTCCTTGGGAATGGTCACCTATGATGAAATCATGGGGATAACCCCTCATAGACTTCCATTCTCTTGGTTTTCAGAGCAAGGTTGAGCTTTGATGAGTTTCAGCAGGTTGTTCTGTTCCAGATTCTCTTACTGGCTCAGGAGACAAAATAGAAATGTCTCCTCCATCTTGATGAGACAAAACTGGACGAACAGGTTCTTCACTTGGAACAGCATTGGGACTTTCTTTACTTAGTTGATGGCTGGTTTCTGCTTCACTACCTGTGTCATCATCTAAAGAAGCACTGAGAATTGCATTAGTATCACAAAAAGAAACGTGTATGGATTCCTCTATGGTCCTATGATCTTTGAGGTAAATTCTATACGCTTTGCTAGTGATAGAGTATCTAACAAACATTCCTTCATAGGATTTTGGATCAAATTTACCAAGATTCTCTTTATTGTTAAGTACAAAGCATTTGCATCCAAAAATGTGGAAATACTTAAGATTTGGCGGGGTTTCTTTCCATAGCTCATAAGGTGTTTTCTTTAAACCCTTCCTAATGATTGTCCTATTCAAAATATAAAAAGCTGTATTTACAGCTTCAACCCACAAAAATTTTGGAACATCATTTTCACAAAGCATAGCCCTAGTCATCTCTTGAAAACTTCTATTCCTTCTTTCAACTATCCCATTTTGTTGAGGAATTCTAGGACATGAAAAGTTATGTGCAATTCCAAAATCATCATAAAATTTTTCAAAGTCTTGATTTTCAAATTCTTTTCCATGATCACTTCTCAAGTGGGCAATTTTCAAATCTTTTTCATTTTAAATTCTTTTACAAAGGGTTGAAAAAGCATGAAAAGCATTATTCTTATGAGCAAGGAAAAGTACCCAACCGAATCTAGAGTAATCATCTACCACTACTAAGCCATAGTGTTTACCTCCTAAGCTTTGAGTTCTTGTGGGATCAAAAAGATCAATGTGCAACATTTCTAATGGTCTCTTGGTAGAAATTTCATCTTTTGGTTTAAAAGAGGTTTTTACTTGTTTGCCTAATTGACAAGCATCACAAGTAATATCCTTATCAAATTTAATGTTTGGAATTCCTCTTACCAAGTTTTTCTTAACAAGTTTAGAAATTTGGTACATGCTTGCATGACTCAATTTCTTATGCCATAGCCATTTTTCAGATTCAGGATAAGTAAAGCATGTTACATTTTGATCTTTTAAATCTTCAAGAGTCAATCCATACACATTGTTACATCTCTTAGCTTCAAACAAAATATCCCCAGATTTTCCACAAATAACTAAGCACACCAATTTTCTAAAAATAACTTCATATCCAAGATCACATAATTGGCTCACACTTAGTAAATTGTGTTTCAAACCATCAACAAGAAGAACATCATTTATAGAAGATGAGAAGTTTTTACCAACTTTTCCAATGGCCACTATTTTTCCTTTACCATCATCACCGAAAGTGACAAACCCTCCATCACACTCATCAAGCATAATGAAGAAGGGTGCCTTTCCGGTCATATGCCTAGAGCATCCACTATCCATGTACCACATATTGTCCTTCCACTTGGATGCTAGGCACACCTACAAAATGAGCTCAAGTGACTTTAGGTATCCAAATCTTCTTGGATCCTTTCACGTTAAACCATCTTCTTTGTCCCAATCTATTGTAATAAAAAATAATTTTGCAAACTTTGTTACCAATCATTCTTTCACCAAAGAAACATTGAATGGGAAAGTGACCATTCCGGTTGCATAATCTACAAAATCTTAGAGTTGCTGTTTTGTTAAAGCTTGTTGGGTTTTGAAACCTTGTATCATTAGAAGATGAAGCCACGTTTTCAAAAGAAGGTTCTTCAATAGATTTGTAAGTTTTGTGAAAACTCAAGCCAGCTTTATCATAAAGAGATTTTTGACTAGCCAAGATTTGATTTAGATTTTCAGAACTTTGAGTGAACTTGGCTAAGTCTTCTTTAAGCTTTTTGACCTCTTTAAGCAACTCTTCATTTTCTTTAAAACAGTTTACATATGCTACCACAGAGTGATTACTTTCACAGCTTTTAAGTTGAGCTTTTAACTGCTTGTTTTCTTCAACAAGTTCAACAGCAGTTTCAGCCTCTCTTAATTTATCTTTGAGAAAATCATTTTCAACTTTAAGAATGGTGATTTGTGATTCAAGATCTTGGTTATCAAGCAAGAAATATCTAATTTTTTCAGAGAGGTGGTCTATTATAAGATGAAGATCTTCAGTGTCAGGGTTATGAAAGACTACCTGTTCAACGTGATCTGCCATGAGACATGGTTGGGACTTGGTTTTTGATTCTTCATCATCGTCTGAGTCGTTTTCCAAGTCCTCCCAAGAAGCCATCAGTCCTTTCTTTCTTCCCTTCTTTGGCTTCTCTTTCTTCTTCAACTTTGGATAATCAAATTTGAAATGCCCAGTTTCTTTGCAGTTGTAACAGATTACCTTGCTGAAATCTTTCTTTTGTTTTCTAGAGCTGCTTCCTTTACTTCTTTCCTTGAGTTTCACCATTTTTCTGAATTTTTTGGCAAACAAAACAAATTCATTTTCAGAAGAATAATCACTGGATTTAACATCCAGGGGTTAGTAACAGATGTGAGAGCTATTCCTTTCTTTTTTGTATCTTTTTTCAAATATGTATTTTCAAATGCAAATAAATTTCCTCTCAAATCATCATATGTCATGGAATCAAGACCACTACTCTCAGTATTATCAATGCCTTTGTTTCCCACTCTTTTGTGAGACATCTTAAGACTCTTCTCACAAGCACAGATTCAGGATACTTAATCCCCATAGCATCCAAGCCAACAATGATGATGTTGAATCTTTTAAGCATTTCATCTATTGATTCTCCTTCCTTCATTGAGAACATTTCATACTCTCTGTTCTGCATGTCTATCCTAGTCTTCTTTACTATGGTGGTTTCTTCATGAGTGACTTGAAGTTTGTCCCAGATTTTCTTTGCCGTTGTGCATCGTGATATCCATCGATATTCTTCGAAGTTGATTACACAGTTGAGTAAGTTGATAGCCTTGGCATTGAGCTCCACCTTCTTTCTGTCTTCTTCGGTCCAACTGGCTTCGGATTTAAGGGAGACTACTCCTTCAGCACTTGTGGTGGTTGGATATTGAGAACCCTCCAGGATGATCTTCCATAGTCTGTAATCTACTGCTTGCAAAAAAATCTTCATTCTCTCCTTCCAATAGGTGTAGTTCTTCCCATTGAAAAGAGGAGGTCTGTTGCTTGACTGTCCTTCTGTCAGATTGTAGGACACCAAGTTTGAGCCACTGTTCTCTGCCATCTGGATCTTTTCTCCAAGTTGCAAAGCTTGATCTCTTTGAGACCAAACTCTGATACCAATTGATGGTTTATCAATGGCTAAGAGAAGGGGGCAGGCACGGACCCACCTTCATGAATAGGGGGGCACTTGCCCCCAGTGACATTTGATATTTTTAAACCCAAATATATATATATATATATATATAATATGCCCCCACTTTAAATTTTAAATGACCCCACTACAAATAAACTAAGCCCAATTATTAAAAGTCTAAGCCCATTTTATCTTTTTATGATTTTGACTATTAGTTAACCTAATTAAATTTAGTCTTCTTCTGTTTTTAAATCCTAGCCGTCACTCATTTATTCTCTTAAACCCTTTTCTTAGTTTCATATTTTCAATCTTCTTTTTCTATTCCTTGTCTAGTGGTCATCTTCTCTTCATCAAAAGGTAAATTTTAAATTCTCTATTTTATTTTATATAGCTCTCTATGACTCTATGTATCTTTCAATTTCATTGTTTCTCTTTTTGATATTTTCAATTGCAAATTTTAATTCAAACAATTATAGTTTAAGTATTAATATATTTTTTATTCTTTTCATGAATTTATATATTTTATTTTATTCTCAATTTAGTGATCCTTATTATTTATTTGTTTATCTTTCGTTCTATTCTATTATATGTAATTAGATTGCATATAAATTTTTAAAGTGAATTGATCAATTTACTAATTTAGAATATATATTTTTATTTTTAGAAATAGTAATGGAGAAATATTTCAAAAGAAAGCTACCACTAGAATCTGAAGTCACTCCATTAGTCTCTTCTAATAAAAAGAAGTTCTTAGAATTCAATGTGGAAAGTCTAGTAGCTGATCCTGGACAACGACCCAAAATTTCAAATTATGATCCAAATGACAGAGATGAAGTTAGACGAGCTTATTTGCAAAAAGTTCCTTGTCAACCAAGAGAACATGATTTTTCACAAACATATTTTGGAACTTCTCTCCGTAGATTTAATGCTGATTGGTTTGATGAATTTGGCAATTGGTTGGAATATAGTATTTCAAAAGATGCTGTATTTTGTCTCTGTTGCTATCTTATGAAACCTGATGGTGCGAGTGGTGATGCTTTTGTAAAAGAGGACTTTTCAAATTGGAAAAAGAAGGAGCGATTACAAACACATGTTGGAAATCATGATAGTGCTCATAATCAAGCTCGAAGAAAATGCGAAGCACTCATGAAGCAAAAATAACATATTGAAGTTGTTTTTCAAAAGCATTCAGACCAAGCTAAAAGAGATTACCGAACTCACTTAACAGCAACAATTGAGTGCATTAGGTTCTTATTGCAACAAGGATTGGCCTTTCGTGGTGATGATGAATCGCACAATTCAAATAATCAAGGTAATTTTTTGGAGCTTCTTGACTTTCTTGCTCAACATAATACAGAGATTGATCGTGTTTTCAAAAATGCTCGTGGAAACCTTAAGCTAGTAGCACCTAAAATTCAAAAAGATATTGTTAGAGCTGCTGCAAGTGAAACTACTAAAGTTATTATTGATGATCTTGGAGATGATTTATTTGCTGTTTTAGTTGATGAAGCTCGAGACATCTCTGTTAAAGAGCAAATGGCTGTTTGTTTGCGGTATGTGAACAAAGAAGGGATTGTAATGGAGCGATTTCTTGGCCTTGTCCATGTTTCTAGCACAAATGCGTTGTCGTTAAAAGTAGCTTTGGAATCTTTATTAACAAAGCATAATTTAAGTTTAGCAAGAATACGTGGACAAGGTTACGATGGAGCTACTAATATGCAGGAAGAATTTAATGGCTTAAAAAGTTTGATCTTGAAAGAAAATGCTTGTGCTTTTTATGTTCATTGTTTTGCTCACCAACTTCAATTAGCACTTGTGGTTGTTGCAAAGAAACAGGTCGAAATTGCACTACTTTTTAATTTGCTTGCTAGTTTGTGCAATATTGTTGGAGCTTCCTATAAACGTAAAGACATGCTTCGTGAAAGTCAAATGCAAAAGACAATTGTTGCATTACAAAATGGAGATGTTTCTAGTGGGCGTGGCTTAAATCAAGAAACAATATTGAAAAGGGCAGGTGATACTCGATGGGGCTCACATTATGGTACAATACTTAGCTTGATTTCTATTTTTTCTTCCGTGGTAGAAGTTCTTGAAGTTATTGAGGAAGATGGAAATAATCCTGAACAAAGAGCTGAAGCATGCCAATTATTGAATCATATTCAATCTTTTGAATTTGTATTCAATTTACATTTGATGAAAAGTATATTAGGAGTTACTAATGAGTTGTCTCAAGCTCTACAAAGAAGTGATCAAGACATTATAAATGCTATGACGTTGGTTAAAGTGTCCAAGCAACGATTGCAAAGTATAAGAGACGATGGTTGGTCCTCTTTGCTCAACGAAGTTTTACTATTTTGTGATAGTCACAATATTCTTGCTCCAAATATGAATGATATATTTGTAACACAAGGAAGATCAAGGCGCAAAATCCAAAAGGTCTCAAAGTTGCATCATTTTCAAGTTGAATTATTTTATCAAGTGATTGATAGATAACTTCAAGAGCTTAACAATCGTTTTACAGAGGTAAATACTGAGCTACTTCTTTGTATAGCTTGTTTGAATCCAAGTGACTCATTTTTTGCATTTGATAAGGAGAAGTTGCTTCGTTTAGCTGAATTTTATCCACATGAATTCTCTTCTACTCAAATTTTGGCACTTGATAGTCAACTTGAGAATTTTATATTGGATATGCGTCTTGATGATCAATTCTCAAATATAAATGGAATCAGTGGACTATCTCAAAAGTTAGTTGAGACAAAAAAGCATATTGTTTATCCATTGGTATTTCTTCTGTTGAAATTAGCTTTGATTCTACCTGTGGTAACAGCATCAGTTGAGAGAACATTTTCTGCTATGAATATCATAAAGAGTCGACTTCGTAATCGAATGGGAGATGAGTGGTTGAATGATTGTTTGGTTACATATATAGAAAGAGAGACATTCAATCAAGTTGATAATGAAACAATTATTCAACATTTTCAAAATATGAAAACAAGAAGATAAATACCTTCAAGATTTGAAGAGAAGAAAGTTAGCAGCTAATGTAATTTTTGGTTTTTTTTTGTATTCGAATAATTAATGTGCACTTTTATATTTTTAAATTTAAATTAATATATATTTTGATAATAATGTGTATTATTTTTGCCCCCCACCATAAATTTTTTGGGTCCGTCACTGGAAGGGGGTTGAATCTTAGCCCCTTTTTCGCTTAATAACACTTGCTGGCCTTTGAAATGACTTCTAGAGACTTTTTGCTTTTTGTCTCGTACCTAGCCACGATACTTTTTCTTTTTGTCTCGTAACCAGGCAAGAGATATTTTTCAGTTTTATCTCCTATGCAGCAGAAACAGAATTGAAGTAGAAGAGAGAGGGAGAGAATTACACCACGAAGTATCCTGGTTCAGCTGCCAAGTGCAATGCAGCCTACATCCAGTCTCCATCACAACAATCAGTGACGGATCCAGAAAATTTTGGTAGTGGGGGCAAAATTTATATAACATGATAATAATTTTTATAATAAAAATAATAAGTTTATATAAAAAATTAAATATTAAATTATCTATTAACCACTATATATCTATGTATAAATACATGTATTGTTTAATTTATTTTTAATGTGTATTTTTTATTTTAATATATATTTTATATAGATAATTATTTTTTATGTACATATAGTATGATTATATTTTGTTATTGTAAAATATGATTAGCCTTCAAAATATCTAATATACAAATTAAAACACTAAAATAGTAATTTAAATAATAATATATAATTTAAAATTATATTCTTTTAGGTTTTATATTTTTAAAAAATTAAGTAATTTTTTTCTTAACACTACCATCAAAATTTTTCTCTTTCCATATATATTACTAAACAATTATTTAAAAATTCACTTCCCAGCACAATTAGATGCCGACTCTTATTGATATTCATAGTTAAAAAAGTTCTTTCAATTAATATAGTTGTTATGCAAAAATTAAAGCTAATTTGAAAAGAAGATAAATAATATTCTTTTGAGTTGATTTTTAAAAAAGAACACTAATTTCGTTTAAATCTAAAAATTGATCATTCTAACGAATATTTAATATAAAATTTTTAAATTGACGATTAAGTATCAAAAGTTGAGTAAAAAATTATTGTGGGGTCAAATTTAATAATCTAATAGGGGCAAATAAATATTATTATTATATACTACTAAAAAAAATTCCAAATTGGAGTGGGGGTGCTTGCCCCCACACCACTACATTTGGATCCGTCCCTGACAACAATAATGAAATTTCACTATAATCATCATGATTACATACACCAATTCTCCCTAGGAACTATCCTTCCTATCCGGGACAAGTCCAGAATCTAAACCCCAATCCTGAACTTGACTTGGTCACAGCCAAGCTTTCAACTGCTAAGTGCTAACCCAACTTGCAAGGGAATTCTCACAGAATCATGAAACACAACACAGATGTACAAAGGACCTCTAAGGACATCTATGACTTTTTCTTTTAATTTTGTGTTCTCTGCATTTTTCCGCTCTATGACTTTTTCTTACAAACCTCACTGTTTGCCTTTTTTTCATGAGACTTAAGATAGACAAAATTAAACAGAAAAATACAACATGAAAAACATTGAAGGAGAAGAACTTCTGTTAGCTTAGGTAGCTATGAGAACTCTGTGCCTTACACTCTCACTCCTTTTCTCCTTGCTTCAAGCCCTGGCTGTTCTCCCTTATTTATAGAAGGGGAAGCCTCCACGGTTGAAACTGTTGAACCAAGCTAAACTTCTTCTTCTTCAAATAAAACCGGTTCGGCCAGAGAGAGATCAGATGAGAGGAAACTGAATGTAAAACCCAACATGCAATTACCTCTGTGTCTTCCTTTTACACCAAACTTCATCAATCCGGGCTTTCCATCTTGACTTGCACTCCAAGAAGGATTCCTAGCTTTTGACGAGGTTTCGATGATGACAGCTCCATCTGCTCTAACTTCTGCCTCATCCTCCACATAGCTACAGTAGCTACCTCCTGTAGTGGTTGAACAAAAGCAGAGACGAGTCATGCCTCCAAGGATCCTTTTCCTCTGACCGAGGTAGATTTCTTCCATTTTTTGTTGTGGAAGGCTTGAGACTTCTTCACCACACCTTATTTTTAATGGCAAAGATTTCAGCCACACCATACTGTAGATTTTCTTTTTCTTACCGCCATCATCACAATGGCCTCTTCCTTGCAACTAGCTTCTCTGTGATTTTTACTGATAGCTTGCTTCATCCCCCCTTTCCTGTTAGACAAGATCGAAAGAGAGAGGAGAGAGAACAGAGAAAAACTTGCAATGTAATTAAAGAAGAAAATGAAAATGAGTTAGGTTTACATTACCCATGCCTAGCCTCTGCTTCCTTCTTCAGATTACTTGCTTCTACCATCTTCTTCTCTGACAGTGAGGTGACCGAATGCAAAGAGAGAGAAGAGAGAGTAGAAAGAAGAAAAGCAATGGAAGTAATGTGTGATATAAATTATAATCAATTAAATCAATTAATCCCACTTCCCATGCTTTTGCCTTGTAACGTGCATAACTCAATAAATGCCATCAAATCAGATTTTCTCTTTCCATTTACCAAGACATTTAAAGCTAATTTATAAAATTTGAATTCCAACCAAAGTGAGTTGGTATTCGTGGGAAGCATGCAGTATTTGTTTTCTTCCTTCTTTTAATTTGGACCATAATGTTGGTCTTTTAATCACAATGATTTTGGGCTGCTCCAAACTTTCTTGGCCCAATTCATGTTAATAAAATAATTCAGCGTCATATTATATAGCAAATTTGGACAAAGCTGAATATTATCATTATATTGGGCTTTTTGTTGCTTAAACCCAATGATAAAAATTCTGCATACAAAAATAGAAATTATTAATCAATTAATTTGAAGCCGAAATCAAATTAATAATTTCTTAAATAATATTAATAATGTTTGATCATTATCATATTCATTTGAAATTTTTCAAACTCATCAATCTCCCTCTTGATGACAAACATTATTAAAGAGTATATGAAAATTCAAAAAATAATTAATTTTTTACTGTCCAAAAGACCAAAACTACATCATTTTTCTGCTAATGTGACACTAACAAGACATGCCGCACCACTGTAAATAACAAAATACATAGACAATTTCGTTTCGTTTCACACTATTCAGCGACAGAAGGACATACATGTCCACCATTTGCTATCTTGAAGGGCTTAATTGGCACTTTCTTTTCTTCAAAGTAGGTTAGTCCAAAATCAACATCTTTAAAAATCTAATTGTCACTTTACTCTAAATATAAATATTAACCAAATTTCCTCCAATATAACAATGTTTTCTTCCTTATATATAATTTAATTTTTATGTATTAATAATAGAAAATATTTTTTACACATCTAATTGCATATTTTTACATTATTAAAATAAGCAATTAATTGTTAAATTTATTATTTAAAATAATATTTAAACACATAAATTTAATTAAACGATCGTATAAATTTTTTTATAGTATGGTACATTAAAATTAAAGTTTTATATATAATCTAATTTTTTGGTTAATAATGCTACAAGGTCAATAAATATTTTTATTTTGAACTCGTATTTAGCTAACATTAATTTGAATTCACATTTATAAAAATTTAAACACAAAATATATAGTTTGTATCGATATTTATTAGAATTTATAAACAATTTAATTAAGTTTTTTTGAAAAAAAAAGTTTAAAACATAAGGACGTATATTAAAAGCAGCTTATAAATAAGTTCTTTTGTATAGAAGTACTTGTTTTAAAGTTGTGTAATAAATAGAAATAATAAAGTTTTTGAGAAAGAGAGAAGTCAAATTTTTTGACTTCTTTAAAAGCTCTTAAATAACTTTTCGAAAAGTTAAAAACATATTTAAAAAATTGTACTAAACACCATTAATATGATTTTTCATAGGAGTGAACGCGGATCGGATCAGATATGGCCAAAATCTCGATCCGATCCGCACTAAAATCATCAGGATCGGATCCAATATCCGCAGTTTTTAAGCTCGGATCCGATCCGATCTGTACATTTGCGGATCGGATCAGATATCGGATATATTCGCAAAATACAAAAATATTTTTAAAGCTTATTTTTATTAAAAAATATTAATAAAATTCCTTTTTTCTACTCTTTTAAATATATTTACTCTTAAAATAATATTAAACATACTTTTCTTAAATAATAAAACTAAAATAATACAACATATATGATAATTATTAGTTGAAATAAAACATAAGAAAAATATTTATTTATTTATTTTTGCATATCCGCGGATATGCGGATACCTACATAAAATCCGCAATCCAATCCTATAAGTGTGCGGATTGGATCCGATCCGATCCGATAACTTTGCAAATTGGATCCATATTCACAATTTTTGAATCAAATTCAGATAAATACTATAGATATGCAGATTAAATCCGATCCATGAACACTTCTAAATTTTTCTATAAATCAAAAATATTTTTTTTATATTTATATATATATATATATATATATATATAAATTAATAAAATTTATTTATTAAAAATAATTTAATATTTATACTGATTAAATACGATACTAAAATTCCTAAAAACGGCTCACCCTAGGATTTTCGATTTTTTGGTGCCTTATATATAATGTAATATTTAAAAAGTATTATTTAAATATTAATATTAATCACTAATATACTTATATATATATATATATATATATATATATATATATATATATATATATAATTTAATTTATTTTTAATAATATTTATATTTTAATATATATTTTATACCGTAATTAAATTTAATGATTAATTTTAGTATATATAATACTATCGATATAATATAATATCTGAATTATGTTAGTTTTAAAACGCGCTTAGGCAGCGGCATTATTGCCTAAGAAGAAGAGACGGCACTTTATTAATTCGTGAATCGTGATTATTGATACAGGCCACGTTGCATGATTACAACATGAAGATTTATTGTCGGTTAATTCGATTCGTTGTGATAGATTAAACCATACTATATACGAACACTGTTTGCGCCTCCTCTTAAATCCCAATCCCAAAAACACTATCAGCACACAGCGCTTGTGGAATGTTAAGCTCAAGCCAGCGATAATTGCCCACTACTATATAAAGTGTGAGGATTCGCGGGAGCATGATTGACGGAAAATATCTATGATATTGTGAAAAGAAAATTATTCAGATCATTTTATTTTTATATAATTCTATTCCCTGCTTTGTCATGTTAGAATGGTATCATCATCTGTGTTCCATTTGGTCAACTTGGTTGTCGCCTATGTGCCATAGAAATTCATATTAATAATTATGACAAAAGTCATCTTATACAGCCAACAATTTGTATTCGAAGGAAAATATAAAATGATAAAAGTAAGACTATCAACTACGGTTCTACGAATGTATCTAAAATAGAATAAAAAAGTCATATTTTTTCAAATATTTTGATAAAAAAATTATATTATATAAAATAATTTTATTATTTATCAAAGTAATATAAAATAAAATTTAATTAATTTATATTTTTATATTATAATTTAAAATAATATTTTAATATAAACTTTTAATATTATAAAAAATTTATTACATAATAATTAATTTTAATGGATGAAAAATAAATTATATTTTATATATTTATATATTTATTTAAAATTAAAAAATTATATCTATCATTTAAAATATTATATATTAAAAGATAATTTTTTTGGAATAAAATAAAAAAAATTATTTAAAAAAATCATTTTGGGATTATATCCCAAATCTATTTTTTTTAGTAGGACCAAGTTCGCTATGATTCTTAGGCTGCGTTTGGTTGATGTCTTGAAATAATAAAGACACAGACACAAATACACATGAGTACATAGACATAAAAGACACTCAATTTTTAATCTTGTTTGGTAACTTAGACACAAAAGAATATACAACTCAAAATTTTATTAAAATGTCAATTTTATCCCCATCATTCTTTTTTATCACTATTTTTGTCCAATCCCTTCAGAGTTATCATCAACATCAATACCACTATAATCTTCAACCAAATACAAAAACAACAATATGTCAATCTAAATTAAATTTAATAAAATCAACAAAAATTTTAATTTGTTGCATATCTGGAAAATAAAATACACAGATAATTTTTTTTAATAAAAGAATAATAGAAGAGGAAAAGATCAGAGACGTTCTTTCTGAAAAGGATGAACGATGTTGGTAAAGAGAGGATGTGGAGGGAAGCGCCGTCGAAGCTTGAAGCCGCCGGCGAATCTGGATGACGATGGATCTAGACTCCCGTAGCCCGAACCCTTCGAGAGAGAAGGAGGAGCAGAAGCAGCGGTTCTTGATGGAGGAGCAATGGCAATCGACAACAAAAAAAAAAAAATAACGCAGAACATTCATCTACATAATAAAATTAATTGCAAAACCAGAACATTCATCTACATAATCCCATAACAAAACAAGATTTACAATATATATTCTGAAAAAATTTAAAAATAAAAATAAAGAAGCACAAGAACAAATCTGTGTTAAAATATTATCTAAAAAAGAAAAAATCCTTGAGGTAAAGTTGAAATAGATAGAACAATGGGCACCTGTAGCACCCACATTGACGGCGAGTCTGAAACGGTGAGGGAGGGGCGATGCGGTGAGACCCGTGACAAGGAGGGAAGGAGGCACGGCGAAATGCAGAAGCACAGAGGCAAGAGGCAGAAGAGAGACAACCAATGGTGAGAGGAGAGGTTGAGTCGGGCAGAGTTCCAAGTGAGGGATGCGGCTAGCAATGGCGGCAAGGAGATTGATGAAGGCCAGAGGCGAGACAGTGCTCTGACTTCTAAGAGAGAGAAGAAGAAGAAGAAAAAAAAAGAAGAAGAAAGAAAGAAGGAAGGAAGAAGATCTGGAAAGAAGAAGAAGGGGGTTGAGGCACTGACGGACGAGGAGAGAAGGGCCAAATGGTTTGGATAAATCTGGAATTTTCAAAATATATTAAGGATAAATTTGTCCAAAATTTTAGTTTAATTTGTGTCTCAGGATGAAAATTCGTGTCTCATAATTTGGGAGAGACACAAAATACACGTATTTTATATACTCTTGTATGTAACTGTGTCTCTCTCTTTTTTGTGTCTCACAAAACAAACAATACACATGTACTCCCGTGTCCATGTCTTTGATAGACAAGAACACTAAACAAACACTAGCTTAGCAAACCTCAAATCACAGTTGCTTTGTTTTTAATGTATTGGAGAACACTATTTTTGCTACATCATTGTTTTCTGCATGCATGTGCCACACACAATTGACCATATACTAATTTTAACATAATTTCATATCATTTTTTTAAGAGTATGTATTTCCGTGTCATTGTCATTGTCGCCTGTAGTGTTATTGTCCAATATTCAACTCTTCAACTTCTCTTTTTCACCCAAACCAAAGTAGATTTTTCAGGTTTAATCAAGGACGGTTCTATACACATTGTAGCGGGGAGAAGTATCTTCACTACAATTTGAAATTTTTTTTAGTAGTATGTGATAATAATATTTATTTGTCCCCATTAAATTATTGAATTTGACTCCACAATAATTTTGTATTTAATTTTTGGTACTTAATAGTTAATTTAAAAATTTCATATTAGATATTTATATGAGAATGATCAATTCTTAATTTAAATGAGATTGATGTTCTTTCTTAAAAATGAACTCAAAAGATATTATTTATTTATTTTTTTAAATTAGTTTTAATTTTTCCTGTAGCAACTACATTAATTGAAAGAATTTTTTTAACTATGAATATCACTGAGAGTTAGCTTTTCATTGTATGAGAAGTGAATTTTTAAATAATTGTTTGGTGATATATATAAAAAGAGAGACATTTCAATTGCATTATTAAAAAAAAAAAGATTACTCAATTTTTTTAAAAAAATATGAAACCTAAAAAATAGAATTCTAAATTATATATTATTATGTAAATTACTATTTTAGTGTTGTAATTTATAAATTATATATTTTGAAGGCTAATTGTAAACCCCGTTAAATTAGCGAATAATTAGTCAACAAGTTAACATTTAATAAAGAAAATTAGAAATGTGAATATTATATTAAATTAGGATAGAGCTAATTAAAACAAGAATTTTGACACTAATTTCAAAGAATTTGGCCTAAGATTAGACTGAACGAGCCGAACCGGTTAAACTGGGCCCAAGACCCAATTCAGCCCAAAACCCTTTAATGAACCCAGCCTCCCCCTTCCTTCTTCCTCTTCATTCACGTTGCATAACAAGAGGAGAAGGGGAAAAACTTTCAAACCCTAACACCTCCTTTAAGCTACCATATCTTGCTAATTCGAGTTTTGATTGCCGCACGGTTCCTGGTCATGTGTCCACCGCGTCGAACTCTACGAATCCATCAGAATAATTTCACAGGTAAGCTACAATCTCACCTCAGTTTCTCTACCTCCTTTGATTTTTGAAAATTGTGAGTCTCTATGTTGAGATTTTGTCAATTTTGGTATTCTAGGTTCGATTTAGCTTACAGAGCTTATCGGGCTTGGGTTGTTTTGTCTGTGGGTGCGGTAAGGATCACTAACCCTAGTCAATTTCTTGATTTAGTATGTTAGATATTGAATTTGGGTGTATATGTATTATATATATGAATTAGGTTTGTGCATATGTAATTGGAGCTTGAGTTGTGAACATTTGGATCTTGGTGGAGTTTGGGAGACTTTGCCTTGGAGACTTTGAACTTTGAGGATTGTTTTTGGTGCCTTGGGGGTGTCTCGGTAAATACGTAAAAATCAGTCAAGGTATGGTTTAAGTTTCTCGTATTTAACATATAATGCCTTGTGAAAACTTAGACTAGAGAACCATAGGATAAGTTGAAAACGAATGAGTATATGTAATGCTTAGAAACCTTGATATGAATTATGTGTTGGTTTTGGTGTTTGTTAAATGAATGATAAGTGATGAATTGAAGGTGATATGTGTATACATGTATGTTGAATAAGAACATGTAGAACTTGTTGATGTAAAGGAGAGATTGATGCATAATGTGGTTGAATTGAGAAGTGGTAGGATGTGAAGATTGTTGTGGTATTGATAAAGATATGCTTTGTTAATGGTTATTGACATAGTAAGTTGAATTGAGTTTGAATTGTAATGAAAATTGAGGGTTGAAGGTTTTGTGAAAAAATAGTTTTTGGTCGAACTTCAGCAAGCCATAACTTGGCTTCTAGACTGCCAAATGGTTTCAAACTTATTTTATTTGAAAATTGGGTCCGTGAAGTTTACGCCGTTCGAAGAACGGATGAAAAATATTTTAAAACAAAAAAGTTATGCGCGTCGAAAGTTTGGGGTTTAAAATGATAAATCTGCAGATTTCAGACTTAACCAAATTTTTGCCAAATTACCCTTGCATGTGTACGCATACCTCCCCCATACGCATTGGGTAGGCTCTGTTTGGTACCTATGCGTATGCATACATGTGCATGCGTACGCATAGTACCCACGAAATGGTTTTTGCGTACGCATATAGGGGACATACGCATGCATTCTATTCTGTCCAGCATACATGCGTACGCGGACAGGTGCATGCGTACGCATCTTGGCCTAAAAGAGGCCAATACGTACGCATACATATGTATGCGTACGCATACGCCTGTTTTTCAGAAAATGGATATTTTGTATTTTAGAGCTAATTTTGACCCTCCAAACGTCTATTTTCACTCTTTTAGTCCTAGATCATAGTAGTAACTCTAGTAGTAAGTTGAAGCTACGAAACAGAGGTAACTTGGAGATGAAGTAAAGGTTGAAAATGATGAGATTCAGGATGACTGTGTGGCCGAAATGGTCGAGATATGTGTGTGGCCGAGATGGTCGAGATGGCAAGGTTTGGGTGCGATCCCGCTTGCGTGTTAACTTGAAAATGTGTTCGGATGGCAAGTTGAAGACGGAAGTTCCCTCTCTTGTCGTGATGTGGATGTGGGGAAGGTAGAAAGGCACTCTCATTCGTATTGTTTTCCCCACATTCTTCTCTGGTTTCAAGGTGGAAAGACACGCTCCTTCGATGTGAAAAGGCACTCTCCTTCATATATTCTCCAAGAGAAGGTGGAAAGGTACACTCCTTGGATGTGGAAAGGCACTCTCCTTCGTTTATGATCCTCCTGGAGATGCGCAACCTAGAGACCAATGTTTGCTACCAGATGTGTCAGGTTCTGACAAAGTAACCGACACGTGAGCTCACGGTCAGTAGGATAGACATTCATCATATGCATATGTGTGCTTTGTTTGCTATGCATTAATTGGGTATGCCTAATTGATTATATTCTGCTAACTGTTGTAATTGTTACTTGAACTACTTGTTTTCTACCTGTGCTTGCCTTATCTGTTTGTTTGTCTATACGAATTATCGGAGATGGAGGAACGGAGGAAATGTGAAACAGTTTAGTGTTTAAATTAAGTTTAAGTTAGGTTGAATAACCCTTAGAAGATCACCCCTCTCTATGGTTGTTGTTTAGTATTTTAAGCTTTATAACCTGAGTATCGGCATTCTAGGATTGCTTCTGGCATTCTCAGGGATTTATATCTTATATGCGTGGCACTTTTACCATGCTGAGAACCTCCGGTTCTCATTCCATACTGTGTTGTTGTTTTTCAGATGCATGTCGAGAGGCCCCTCGCTAGGCGTCTAGAGTTTCTGCAGCGAAATGGTTTCTTTTGGGATTTCTTATGATCTTTGATATATGTATACATAGATTCTCCTTTTATATACTTGTTTATTTTGTCCTTCCTAGAGGATTATGGAGAACTAGGATTTTGCTTATGTATTTCAGATTTTGGGCTGTGTATATATGTATGTAAATATTCTCCGATCAACCTTGGCTTCGCAGACTGAGTCAGGAACTAGTTATTTTGTATCCTTGACTCTCTATTCTCACTTTCTGTTTAACTATAGTTATGAACTTTAGCATTCTTAGCACGCAAGTTATCTCGTCTCCTGAGCGTTGCGCTTTTATTTTCGCGATTTTTGTTTCACCTGATTTTTTAAGGCTCCTAGTTTATTATATTCTTTCTGCTATTATATGTATATATTTTATTTTAGGGGTCGTAACACCACACCACCTCTGTTTTACAGCTTAAGCGTAAAGCTCTGTGTGGTAGGGTGTTACACAAATCATATTTTACAATAACAATAATTATGCTATATGTACATAAAAAGTAACTATCCGTATAGAATACATATTGAAATACAAAATACACATTAAAAATGAATTAAACAATAAATATATTTATACACAAATTATAACACCTCGAATTTTTAAAAATTAAATAATGAGTTAATTATGATTTATTATTTTATTTAAAAAAATTATTTTTTATAAAAATAATTAAATTAAATTTTATAATACTTTAAGTTTAAAATTTATTAAAATTTTAAAATAATTTTTTGATAATAAAATATTTCAAAAAAAATATAAAATTATTATTATTATTATTATTATTATTATTGTTGTTGTTGTTGTTGTTGTTGTTGTTGTTGTTGTTGTTGTTGTTAGCTTATATACTAATGCATACATATATATAACATTCATTTATTAAATATATAAGCTTATTAATCATTCATCATTATCACCACCGAATTATACAAAACAAAAGGAAAAAGAAAGTATTAACGGGGCTTGCATGTATTCATATATATACGTATATACATGACATCTATCCTTCTATTTATTAATCACCATTACCATCCTTAATTCATTTGGTCTCTTTCATCACCGAAACAAAAATTAAGGAATAAGGGAAAGAAAGAGTGACCGAGGGTGAGGGAGAGAAACCGTGGAACCTCCGAGCTTTCGATTCTGATTTTTTGCGATCTGTAATTTCAATAAAAAAATCTAATTCAGTAAAAGTGTTCGTATCTTTCTTCTCTACGTGTTGGTTTTGTTTTTGTTTGGTAGAAGTTGACGGTGACGTAGCTCTTCTTCCTTTTGAGTTTGGCCAATTGAAATTCTAGGAGGCACAGACGATTTCTGATATTTTTCTCTTCAATAGCATGGTCAGAAAGTTTCTTCAGAATTTTCGTTGATTCTGATTTCGTACGGAGATAGGAGTTTCGTTTTTAAAATTATAAGTTTTTAATTCATGAATTGTCAAAAGCTTAATGAGTAATTGCTAATAATTTATGACTGTCTAGACTAGTTGAATGACGAAGTTGTGTTGGATTTGTGATTGCAAAAATAACTGAATTTGATGAATATGTGTTTGGTTCTCTAAATGTTTGAGGATGCAAAAAATTCTGATTTCTAATTGATTGTGATGAGAATTATCAAAATTATAGCTGTGTCTGCTGATGAGAATTAATGAATTATCATATGCTTGATTAATGATGAATATAGCTTTATTATGTGCTTGAATGATGATCAAAGTATATGAATTGTTATATTTGACATAGCGTAGAAAAGTGAAAGCTTGATTATAATTAAGTACTTGAATTTGTTAAAACTGTTAAATTTGGGTTCTTGGGCTGTGTTGGCTGTAAAAGCAACTTAGAATAACTGAAGAAAGGTTAGGTATGTGATTTTGGAAGGGTTATAAGTTTAGATGTGGGTTAGGGTATGTAAGGTTGTTGGAAAAGTCCAAGGCAGAAAATTCTACATAATTGACAGTAAAGTAAATCAATTTCTGAGAGCAGTTCCAATCATAATTTTGAATAAAACTATTTTTCTATGAAACTTTAAGGTGTTTTGAGCACCTCATAAAAAGTTTAGGGTTTATTGATGAGTGGTTTAGTAGAAATGAATTTTTGAAGATTGATGATTTCTGTAGAAAATTAGGCTTCTTTACCCTAAAAGTACCAACTTTTAACCCACGCATTTTTTACGAGTTTTTGAACTGAAACTAACGGCCATTTCAATCTTTGTGTGTCCACAATCTTCACTTTAAATTTCGTGTCAAAATTTTTTTTAACCAATTAGATATGTTAAAAAGAGTGTGGGTTGCTCGCTGGATTTTGAAAACAGAATTCTAAAAGGCAGAGCTGTGTTTCTAACGTCATAATTTTTTCATGTGACATGGTAATAATCTAGAATTTGATTTTCTAAAAATATAAAAGAGTCTTGTTTAAGGTCATAAATTTTGAAAGGCAATGAGTGAGAATTGAATTTTTAGTAAATTTAACAAATTTACTATTTCTTTTCCGCATTTTTTCTAAAACAATAATAGCATTTTTTTTAAGGAAAATATTACAAGTTTAAATTATGACCAAATTACGTCAACACCAAGTTTTGAATACTAAATCAGTAGTATTAGAACAATCAAGGAAGATTTAAGATTAATTGGTGATGCGGAGGTATGTGTAATTAAGCGGTAATGTGGATGTACGTTTATAATGTAGGTGATGCGGATGTATGTATGTAATTGGTGATGTGGAGGCATAATAAAGAAAAAGAAAATGAGAAGCCAGGTATGAAAAAGATAACTAAAATGGATAATGAATCATAAAAAGTGTATGTTGAATGGGTCTTGCGCTAAAGTGCTAATGCGTAAGTGCCTGCCTGACTGATTGCCTAATATTGTTAATGCGGGAATGTCCGCCTAACTGATAGCATACTGTATGTTGAATGGGCCTTTGTGCCGAACTGCTAATGCGAAAGTGCCCGCTTAACTGATAGTCTGAGATTGCTAATGCGGGAATATTCGCCTAACTGATAGCGATGTTTCTTACTGTGATGCACATTAAAATGTTATTATGATGAGGGCTAACTGACACGAGTAACAGTGATGCCAAAGTGTCTAACTGACACAGTAAAGGAGCCATATTTGAGGTTCACTCCGAGTAACATCGGGTTGCGGGTAGACAACCGACACATGAGCCCATGACCTGCACTAAGAATAGACATACATCATCTTGTTTGCACATTTGTATTTGATTGTGTTTGTTTATTTTGTTTATTTGTGATTGTGTTGTTGTTTTGGTGACTTGCTTGTGTTCTTGATTGGATATTTTACTTGTGCTGTGGACTTAATAATATATTGAGGACTGATGTTTGTGTGTTGGATTTAGGTATATTATTTATGATGCTAGCTTATTTAGATATTACTGTAATTTGAGAAATGTTTATGGACGAGGAATTTTTAATGTGACTGAGATTTTTGTTTAAATAACGTGATTTAAAGAAAGAGATTTAAAATTGTTTTAAGTAAGAAAATTATTTTTGTGATATGAATTAACTATTTGTATTTACTCTGTTTATTGCGGTATTTACGTTTCCTACTGAGAACGTGTGACTTTGTTCTCACCCCAAAATTTTTAAAAAACCTTTTCAGAGGTACAGACAGGAACCCTAATTAGAAAGCTACGGACGAATAGAAGACTTGTTTGGCTAGTTATTTCTGGGTTCATTCTCCTCGCTCTTGATATTTTAAAGTGTTATATTTTTTTTACAGATGGGTAGATTTGCAATTGAGTCTTGTATGAACAGTTATTATGTATTAATAGTAATTATGTGAGTATATGTTTATCTGACATAGTTGAACTTGAAATATATAACAAAACAAAATGGAAATTCATTTTTCTTAAAAACTATCGACAAATTAACATGTAGAGACTCAATAAATAAATAAAGTATGAAAATTCAAGGAGTAAAATTAGATAATGCCCCGACTTTTAGTGCAATCATGAGGTACTAAAAGTTAGGGTGTTACACAAATACATAATGATTAATGAATAGTTTGATAGCTGATTTTATGTGCATCTAATATTTTTATTATAAAAATTATTAGAATTTATTTATTTTGTGTCCTAAAGACACATATTAATATTACAAATTGAGAATATTTTTATTAAAAATTTAAAAAATTTAAGTTTTCAATGTATTTATTTTGCAGTTATTAAACGAAAAAATTTAAAACCTTCCACTAATGATAAGTTTGTCATGTGCCTTTAAGACACATGTTAGCTAAACCCAAATTATTATTATTATGTTATATATATTTTGTCTCTACTATCAAAATTTTTTGGATTCGTCACCAGATTTAATCATAGTACATATTTTTTCCAAATTGGAGACATAAAAATCTTAAAGTTTATCGTATATTTTTTGTATATTTTTTTTTTGAAGTTAGCTGAGGGACACGAACTCACCCTTACCAAAAAAATAAATTCCAGTATATAAGTCCAGAATGATTTTCCTTTGAAAATAATTTTTTTATTTTATTTTAATTTTTTTTAAAATATTTATTTATTTATGTACTAATATATTATATATTTATTAAAATTCATCAATATTTTTATAAAAAATTTAATTTTCATTTAATAAAATTAAATAATTTATAAAAAGTGTCGCATTCAATGCATATAAAGATATTGTGTTTATTTTAGCCACAAAATTATTAGTTATTTAATTTTCTTTTAAAATGTTTATTTACCAACAAAATATTGATGCAATGTGAATGATGAAATTTTATCCTCTATTTTTTTCTTAAATATTTTTTTTATATTTCTTAATTATTGTTAAAATAAATAGATAAAATTTTAACTGCAGTAAATATATAATTATAAATATTATATATAAAGTTATAAAATTAAAATTAAATAAAATAATTTTGTATTATTATCTTCCAAATATTGCTCTTAATTATGTCGTATCATTTAACGTTTTGACTCGAGTTATGAACCGAATTTGCAGTTATTCTGCAAATAGAAACTTGTCAAGGCATCGTGAGCTATATTCCACGGCCATTGACTTTTAAAATAATTTTGGCAGGTAGAGATGATACTTCAAGTTTCAACAGCTTTGTGTGGACCGTGAACAATAATGAAAAGAGTTAGTACATGAATTAAATAAATGAATAAAATTAATTTGAAATCATCCTACAACAAAGTAAAAGATAAATAAATAAATAGAACCGTAAAACCTGAAGTTGGTAATTGGTAAATAATAACAATTGACAGAAGATGCACAGATTTTACGCATGCAATTGCAAACAGGTAAAGTGGTAAACTACGCCAGCAAGTCCACATTAGTTAACAGAATAAACTATGGCTATAATAACCTGATTATTATTCAAAGCACGATTATTATTCAAAGCACGATTTTATACTCCTACTACTTAAGATAGATTCATAGATCCATTGAATTTGAAAAAAAGAAATGCGTAAAGTTAATGAAAGTTTGAATAAGTAAATTGTAGATGTCATTTCAAGTAAAGTCAGGGTTGACATGTGGTGGGCCTTAGCCAATAAAATTAAATGATGCTGAGTGGAGAGTTTAATCCTTAAAAACAAAAAGTGGAGGTGGCAATTAGAAGTGATTTAATTTAAAATTAATATTTATTTAAAATTCATAAATTAAATAAAATTAATCTCATTTTAGAGAAAAAATACTAAAAATCAATAAAATTTTATTATTTATAACTATCTTGATGGAATAATTAAAAATAATATAAAGTTTAATTAAATTAAAATTAAACATTAAAATAATAAATTTTATTTTTAATTTTAAATTATTATTTATGATATATAGTTTCAAAATGTTAATATATCATTTTTTTAGGATTTTAAAATAAATTTTAGATAAAAGGATAAATTGATGTTTGACTTTTTAGTTTATAAATATTTAAATTTTTGAAAATTTGAAAATACATTTAAGTCTTTAATTTCTTTAAAATCTGGATATATCGATTTTGGGTTTAATTTATTTCATTTTAAAAACTCTCTTACATATGTATTCGTATTGCCCAGATTAATACAAAGAGAGTCACTTTTGATTTTTTTATTAGATTTGACAGGGTCAAGTGAACAGAAAAATTGATGTGTTCAAGTTTTAAAAAATTTAAGAACTTAAATATATTTTTAAATCTTTAAAAACTTAAATGTCTACGAACTAAAAGATCAAATATCTCTTTATCTTTCTTTCTAAAATTTAACTTAAAACTAGTAAAGATACTTTTATAAATTATGAAATGATGTATATTACATTTCAGTAATATTACATGTACACAAAACTAGTTATATGTAAAAAAAAAAGGAAAAATTATTTTAAAGGACCGTTAGGAAGATTTAATTATTAAAAAGAACTTTTAATATCAAAATTATTAAGAAGGACTAAATTTTTTTATAACATTTAAGAAGAAAAATCAAATCTTTTTATAAGGAGATAAATATATTCTTAACTATTTGTTTATTTATTTTTTATAATCTTTAATATATGTTGTTTGATTCTCAACGCTATATAGATAGAAAAACCAAAACTTTTTATAAGGAAATAAATATATCCTTAACTATTTGTTTATTTATTTTTTATAATTTTTAATATATGTTGTTTGATTCTCAACGCTATATAGATATGTATGAATATTTATTTGGAATTAATTAATTAATTAATTTATAAAAAATTACTCAATTACTTTTATGATCTTTTGTCTTTTTTTTTCTCATTAAGTAAAGATCATAAAAATAAAAAATGAATATAAATAAATAAATAATTAATAAAAATCACTAAAATTTTAAGAGAAATAAAATTTATCAACATAAAGATTATAAAAAATAAATAAAAAATAATTAAAAATATATTTATCTCTTTCTAAAAAGATTTAGTTCGCTTTCTTAAATATTATAAAAAAATTTAATCTTTTTTAATGATTAAATATTCCTAACGGTCCTTTAAAATAATTTTCCCTAAAAAAAATGTATTAAAAATTTAAAACATATATTAAAAATAAATAATATTTATATTTACATATAGTATATTAAATAACCATTTTTAAGCGTAGACATAGCATTTTTATTACCTTATCAGTTTATTACTAATTTACTTGCACATAATCAAGATTAGTAGTTGAACTAAATTGAATCCGCATGAATAACAGCGCATTACCAATTACTACCAAAATTCCAAAATCAATAAGCATTCCAGTTCAAAGCAAGTCAAGGCACCTGCACCGCTTTATCCTACGCACCATCTTCCTTATCCTGCGCATATCCGGCGAGATCTTCAACTGCATCCTCTTCCTTCTCAGCTGCACAGCTTCCCTATTTCGATTCCAGGTTCTCACCGATCTATCACGCACTCTTCAATGTCACTTTGCCTGTCTTCTTTATTTATTTATCTTTTTTGTGTGGTAATCTCTTCGCTTTTGTCATGATATATATATATGGATGAGCATTTTTGTCACTGGAATTGATTCCGACCTGTGATAATTGGTTTCGTTTTAGATCGATCTGGAACTGTTTTTGCTCTCATTGGCGGAAACTAATTTGGTTCCGATTGATTCCTTAACTGAGGTTTTTTTTTTGTCCGCAACAGTGAATTATGGTGTCAAATTTTCATGAATCACTTGAATTACTCTGTTAATTACGGATCACGGATAAGATGCAAATAGTTTTGCTAGAACTAATATTTAATTTTATGGTTCCTAGCATTTATAAGAGTACGGTTATTGCATAATCTGATAGCATCTTGGTCTTTTATCATATTAGATTAATGGAGTAGGTTTTCCATTAATGGTTCAAAAATCAAGCTATTGCGAAGTCTAACATTTATTCAATGGAATTAGGACATACGAGACATACAAATTCATTTCATTCTTTGTTGCTTTGACTTGTTGGAAGTTGCAGCTGTTGCCATGATCTATCTCCCTCTAGCGATGAACCTCTGAATTGATTTATTTATTTATTTTATTGCTTTTTATATGTTATCTCTACTATATATTCAAGATTAAAATGAACTATTTACCAGTACAACTGATGGATATATGGATTGTTGTCAGCAGGAGGAATCATGAGTTGTTTCAGCTGTTGTGAAGGCGATGACTTGCACAATACTACTGATAGTGGAGCGCCGTTTGCTGTGAAAAATTCAGCAGGTAAGCTAGAGGATTTCACTGGGAATAATTACACGGTGGTCCCAGCTCACAAAAATACTCTCAATTAATCATGCATCGTTGAGTGACATTGCTATGTTTCAATCAGATCAAACATGTAATATGGGGTTAAGTCAATTAAGTTCCATATTATGATAAATTTTTGCGTTAATTTGTTTGATTTTAAAGTACATGCAAGTGCATTTGATGCAATTAATGTATAAACTGTGTTGTGCAGGAAATGATGGAAATCATCATGCTTCAGAAACTGCAAAGCAGGGTGCTCAAACTGTTAAAGTTCAGCCCATTGAAGTTCCTGCTATACCAGTGGATGAACTAAAAGAAATTACAGATAACTTTGGGGAAAATGCTCTGATTGGAGAGGGTTCCTATGGAAGAGTATATCATGGTGTTCTTAAAAGTGGGCAGACTGCCGCAATAAAGAAGTTAGATGCCAGTAAACAGCCTGATGATGAATTTTTAGCCCAGGTATGTGCGCAACCTAGGCTTACTATGAGCATATTGAAGTTGTTCAAATCTCATAAATTGTTCGGGTTTTATGCTTTCAGGTTTCGATGGTTTCACGGTTGAAGCATGACAATTTTGTTCAATTGCTTGGTTATTGTGTTGATGGAAACTCCCGTGTTCTTGCTTATGAGTATGCATCTAATGGGTCTCTGCATGATATTCTACACGGTATATGGTTTTCCTTTTCTATTGGCTGAATTAGAAAATGGTAAACATGCATGAATGAAATGACTATATTATGGATTTTAACGTTAGTTTTCTTTTCATTGCCATGACAGGCAATGACTACTTGCGAGATGATTGGTTTTACTCTCCTTTTGTAATATATTGTTGTGTTAATCATTGTCATTTACATGCAGGCAGAAAAGGTGTTAAAGGAGCAAAACCTGGTCCTGTTTTGACCTGGGCACAGAGAGTTAAAATTGCTGTAGGGGCTGCAAAAGGGCTTGAGTACTTGCATGAGAAGGCTGATCCCCACATTATCCACCGGGATATCAAGTCAAGCAATGTTCTAATATTTGATGATGATGTCGCAAAAATTGCAGATTTTGATTTGTCAAATCAGGCCCCTGACATGGCAGCACGTCTTCATTCCACCCGTGTCCTTGGAACCTTCGGTTATCATGCACCAGAGTAAGATCTGCATATCAATTCAGTTTCACTAGATATGGATTGAGTCTCATGCTTTATGTTAGCCCAAGCAATATTCTGGGTTGCTGATTTTGAGCGTAATTGCTGAATAATTATCCGAAAAATAATAGAAAATTTCCCTTCTGCCATAGTTAGAAAAGAGTACCAATTCCTATGACTTCTTGTGTGGTTCAAGTTCAGCTAAGAATCTAATAATCAGTGTAGAGAAATGAAATGTTCGTTTTGTGTATTGTGTCCTGGAATAAATTTACTTTGCCTGCTTTATACAATGATCAGTCCACTTATAAATTACAATTGCAGATATGCAATGACTGGGCAATTGAATGCTAAGAGTGATGTATACAGTTTTGGTGTTGTCCTTCTGGAGCTTTTGACAGGAAGAAAACCTGTTGATCATACATTACCACGTGGGCAGCAGAGCCTAGTTACTTGGGTAAGTCTCCCCTTGCCCAAAACTTAGAATGTATAGGCCAGCTAGCTGATCCCAGTAATTGATGTATTTCAGGCTACTCCAAAACTCAGTGAGGATAAAGTCAGGCAGTGTGTAGATGCAAGACTAGGAGGAGAATACCCCCCCAAAGCTGTTGCTAAGGTGCTCAATGTGTTTTACTATAGGTTTCCTTGTTTTTCATATTATGCAATATTCCTTGCTGAGGTGTCGTGTACTGTTTCTGGTACCATGTTATTGCAATACACACTCATTTGAAATATATACCTACATATTAGAAAACTAATCAAAAGTAGCTTACAAAACATACCTGTGGATTTCTTTTCTCCTCTGTAGTTAGAAGTTTGTATGCATGAAGCTACTAGTTGAATCTTAAACTTTATTGCATCAATAGGAATGCAATGGCTTCATCTCTATAGTGTTCTCGTTTCAGAAGCTAATAGCAATTACGTGTATGGAGAATGAGGAAACCTTTGTAGGAACCTCATGACACTGCCATTGGTCATTGTCCGTTTACATGAGTATACCAACGTTAATGTATAACACCATGATGCTTGGTTTTATTACAGTTGGCTGCTGTTGCTGCACTGTGTGTGCAATACGAAGCTGATTTCAGACCAAACATGAGCATTGTAGTCAAAGCTCTGCAACCTTTGTTGAATGCACGACCTGGCCCTGCTGGTGAAACACCAAACTAAACTGTCTATATCTCTTTGTACCTCTATCTGTGAGTATGTGCACATTTGCTTGCAAAATATAAGAAAAAGACTGGTTCAGAAGCTGGTGGTAAATTTCTCAAACAACAAACATGGTTCCCATTGTTTACACTGCATTCATTTTGTTCATAATCCATGAGGGTTTTTTGAGGTATACTTGCTTCTTTTATTTATTTATTAATTTTTTTGTTGCTTGTTTACATACCTTTTTTAAGTGTCCCCTTTTGCGGGTTATTGCCTTCTTACCTGAAACTCTTGGGGAACTGCAAAACAGAAATGAGAGTGCGCAGAGTAAATAGGCATAGCATGTCATTGCCGTATTTATTCTTCGGAAAAGAGAGTGAGAATGGGCAAATCCTATTCTTGTAAATTAATTCTTCAACTTTTTGTTAAAGCATCTGTATGTGAATTTCGCTCTTCATCAAGAGCCAGCCAGCCTTTTGTGAGTTCCATTGTTGTGCTTGAATGATATTGTGAGCTTCTCCCTCGAGCAGAAAAAACTGGGTGGATATTTTTGAGATCCGTGATGCAAAGAATTTTACATGAACCCGGGTATAGGCATCTAGGTCCTCCGATCTCCACATTTAAGTGTGCTCTCATAAGAACTATCGCCTCAGTTCGTCGTGTTGTGTTATTCACTTGTTTTCCTCTGAACTTGACGGTGCTTTCAACAGCGATTATTTCAATTTCCATTCCCATGGCATTGCCATTTTTATATTAAGAACAATGACTTATTTTTTTGTATTTTTTATTTTGATTTTTTAAAACTAAGCAAAAGTTTAGATGGAAATCCCCGAATCTCAAGGATTTGTAGAAGGAACTACATATTCCACTAATAATGAAGTCGTCAATTCTCACGTTGGTCAGCAAATTCAAACTCGTTGTCCTTGTGAGGCATAGGCTAATTTTAATCAATTGCTCCTTTACTTGTTGGCAACGAGAATAATTATGAAGGGAAGAATTGCCTCCTACAATCCTGTCTATATTTGGACTTGACTGCTTTCGTTGGAGTGAAGAACGAGCCAACGTTGCAATTTGGAAAGATAGAATTTTGTGTTTGTAAACTTTATATATCTGATATGTTTTTTTTTCCATGGTATTCTTCAATCTAGCAAGATAAAGACTAATCCATTGTGGATCAAAACTGTACTTAAGAATTTGTTATTGGCTAATAAGTTGTTATATACACAAGACAAAATTTAAATCTCCAACATTTATTTAAACGAATTAGTGAGCTAATCACTATACTAGCCTAAATTGATTTGTATATCCGAAAAGCAAGTGACAAAATTACAATGTCAATAAGCTGCGCAGATATAAACGACCAATAAAAAATTACTCCTATGTAGTATGAATGTATGATACTATTATACATCTGAAAGAGCGAAAGGCGCTTTTAACCTTCTTTGGTTAAAATAATCTGATGTTCTTCAATAGGGTCCGATTTGAATTTTGGTAGTAAAAAAAAAGGAAGGCTAGAAGAGTTTTATTTCTGTAGTTGATTCATGTTCGTCTATAATTTCTTCCTTTTTTTTTTTTAAGAACAGGACTAGACAAAACATTGAGAATAAGACAAAATTACACAAAATTGTGTTTTATATTCTGTTTGATAATAAATTAGAATAAATTATGAAAATTCAATTTATTTTCATTTTTTTCATTCAAAAAATTTAAGAAGAAAAATATAATAATAAACAAACATAATTATGAAAAATTAACAAGAATAATAAAAAAAATAAAAAATAAATTGTGTCCCTTTTGAGTGTTTCTGTGTCTTTTTTGTCAGGATCGATACAAAATACAATAATTCAGTGTCACGAGACATAATATCTCTATCCATGTCTCATCTATCAATCACAATTTTGTGTTTGTGTGTTCCTGTTTTAATGTCCTATCTCTATAAATAAATGTCGCCTGTGTGTGAGAGACAATTGCAGAAATTAACCACAATAAAAATAGTTAGCAAAACGAAATTAAAAAAAAGAGTAAAGTATCGTTTTTGTTCCCAACGTTTGGGGTAAATCCTATTTGTGTCCCTAACGTTTAAATCGTCCTATTTGTATCTCTAACGTTTGTAAAAATGATTCAATGTTATCCTGTCGTTAATTACACATCATGAACTCTTTAGTTTGAGTTTTAAAAATCTCTTCTTGAAGTTAGAATACAAATGTCTGGGATAAAATTGATGATCCACTCCAAAAAAATAGCTCATCAAAAGTTGAAACTAATTTCTACAACATTTACATAATTAACTTTTCTAGTGACATAATTAAATCTAAACACAAATAGTGGGTATAATATTAAAATCGAACACATTCAAGTGAGACCTAATTGAAATGAATGCATCCAAGTGAGAATAATTAAAAAATATAATATGATTTGTTAGTATAATTGATGGTAGGATAACATTGAATCACTTTTATAAACGTTAGGAATACAAATAGGACGATTTAAATGTTAGGAACACAAATAGAACTTATCCCAAACATTGGGGACAAAAACGATACTTTACTCTTACAAAAAAATAGTAGACACGTATCGTTGGAGCTATATTACTTCATTCACGTTAGAATAAATGTTTTGATTATTTTAGTGTACTAAAAAAATTATTTTCATACACAGATACTAGCATAATTATAAAAGATTTTATTTAGAAATATCATTAGATAATAATATAAAACAAATGAAGTTAATATTTAAAATAATTTTTGAAATTTGATTTCAGACTTAATTTAACTATTAAATTTTTAATTAATTTAAATTGTACCCTAAAATTTTAAGACATGACTTAGGTTGGCTCTTCCATACATTTGGTCACCGAAAAGATGACGTGACACGATTAAACGATGTTGTTTTGCTATTTGCGCCTAAATGAGACCGTTTACTCCTCCCTCTTCTTTTTCCTCCTCAAAGTTTGAGCCTCCCACCACCCTATTGCCATCACCTTCAATCATACCTTCTTAACTCTACCATCCTCATCACTGCCACCACCATCCTTCTCCCCCTCATCCACCACTCCTATGACATCCCACCATCTCCTCCTTTATCTCTTTTTTCCTCTATCTCTTTAGCTAGAGAATACAACCAAAAAAACTGGACCATCCAAATAACCTTTATCCTCATCACAGTCAAGCAAATCGATGATGAATGAAGACTCGTCGTTATTATCATCAATCTCACCTGCATGCTTTACCACCCCAACAAGTAGAAGTAGCAGCGAGTTAAGAGAGAAGTGAGTTGAATGCTTGAGGTCACAGAATCAAGTTGTCCCATTTGTTATTGCATTGATTCTGTGAGAAGAAGGAAAGGAAGAAAAAAGAAAGGGAAATTTACTAATCAAATTGAAGAGGAGAAAGAAGAAAAAGGGACAGATGAGGAGAAGAAAAGTGGTGGTGCTGATGAAGATGGTGGAGTTGGAAAGGTACGATTGAGGATGGTGCCAAACATTGAGGAGAAAGAAGAAGAAGAGGAAAGAAGGGCGAGGGGATAAAAAGGAGTAAAATCACATCGTTTAGGCACAAACAGTAAAATGATGATGTTTAATCTTGCAACTTATTTCTATGTGATGGAAATGAGAGGAGAGATCAATTTGAGTCGCACTTTAAAATTTTAAAGTATAATTTTAGTCAATTAAAATTAAAAGATTAAATTAAATAAAAAATCAAATTTTAGAGATTATTTTAAATATTAACTTAAAATAAGTGTAATAATCCGTATCATTTTGATGTGCATTGTTTTTTTTATTTTTAATCTAATGTTAAAAGGTACTAATTTAAATATGGGTATTAATTTTATTATTAATTTATTTTGTTTAGTAAGTGAGACATATATAGCCGATGTCAAATTAAATTATTGAGTAAAATTTAAATCGACAATCAAATATTTATATATTATTTTATTTTTTTAAAAATAGATTAAAGTCAGTTTAAAAACAAACAACTGTAAATAACATGCTGTAATATGTTCTTGAAATAATATTTTTTTATTATCATCAAATACTACTGTAAAAAATATAAAATAACATTAAATTATTGAAAATCTATGATGTATATTTTTTCTCAAATAAATAATAAATAATTTAAAATTACTAAAAATAACTCAGTAGGAGCTTTTGATGTCTTTAAAATTTGCGCATGAAACAATAATATCTTAGTATATAAAATTCTATTACTAACATAAATTAAGAATAATTTATTAAGAGAATAAAATAATACAAAGTTTTAAGACAAATTTAATATTTTCAAACTGTAAATATAGAATAAGATACATTAATAATTAGTAAGTAAGAATTGTAAACGTTTTTAAAATTTAAAAAATTTGGCTAAGAGAGAAAAAATTTTTATATACCATATTTATCTTTAGTCATCTTTTAAGTATTCATAATTTTGTAATAATATTCACAAATTATCTTTACTTTTTACTCTTGATAAGGCAATATATAATTGATTATGGATAAAAATTGATCTTGAAAAATATGTTCCAACTATAGAATTTGATGATAAGACTTATTTATTATCATCACAAATGATATAATAATTAGAAATTACTTATTTAAAATTTGATTGGTAATATTTCGTTATTTGGAATTAGATTTAGTATTAGGATAAAAATAATACTTCCAACTTTATTACCCATTAAAGTCTCATATTCTATTATTACATAATTTTTCATTTTTTTAACTTGCAATCTTGTTTTATTGTACAAACTATAGTTTGATCTACATTTTGCAACATGATAGAAACACCCTTCTTTAAAATTAATTTATGTGGTGATTGATTTGAATAATTTATTCTATTTAAAATATCTGGTGAAAAAGTATCTAGCTTGAATTTGACAATTTTTTTCAGCACACACCAAGTCAGAACTTAAGTAAACTCTTTTTTTTTTCAGATAATCTTGTAATCATCTTATTGTTGACACCAGTAACATATTCCAAACTTGGCATGAAAATTATTCTATCTTTAAAATAATTTTCAACAGATAAATTAAATTATGTATCTAAATATACAAAATCAATGAGGTCATCCAAAACTGTTTTAGAGTATTCACCAAAAAAACTGTTTTAGAGTTATTTATCAAAATGTTAGATGGTATTTAAATGATGGATTTATCATGTGCTGTATCATATGCTAAACAACAAGTTACAATAGTCACCTGCAAATCTGAGTTCTTATAGTAATGCCATCAATATAAATTAATAGAAGGCTGGACTATATCCTCTCTTTAAGTCCTTTTTTAAGATAACAACTTTACTTTGAGTGACAAATGAACATTATAGGAATTTGAATATCTCAAGATGTTTCTAAGGTATTTGTCTAAAATTTTGTAACAATACTTATTTATCATTAGAGTTTTATTCCACATTATTAATTTGACTTTGGTTATTAACTTGCGAGAGGAATACTGCATAAAGAATCTTCATCTATGTTCAAAAAAATTTTAAACTTCAAATATGTAGTTTTTCCATTAGGCAATAAAAGAGCAATAATTTCGCTTGAAGCAATATTTAAAGAGTTAATAGTCAAAATCATCCTTAAAAGATACCTCAATTTCTATTTTGGTCATCGCAAGACAAAATTAATCGAAATCATCCTCGAAAGATACACAACTTGGTCACGTTAAGTGCCACGTGGCATGATGACGTGGTGGGTTAATGCCACGTGTCACAAGATGATTGGTTGACGTGTCAGATCAATGACACATGGCACGCCGCGTGTCAGATCAGTGAGAGATGGTGATGAAAGACGGTGATGGAAATGCGGCTACACTGGTGGATCGGATAAGGCGGACACAGGGATCACGGAAGTTCAGGACGTGAGAGACGACGACAACACTGCTATTGGAGGCGGAAACAAGGGGCGCTGTAATCACGGGATATGACGGTGTTGGTGAGCGGTGGTGAATGGTAGTGGACTAGTGGTGAACGACGATGGTGGGAGAGGTTTAGATCTGATGGTTGAGGGTGAAGTGCTCTGAATTAGAAGAATAGATCTTTACTCGTGTTTTGAGAAGAGAAAACTAAGTAAAGAGAAGAATTTTTTTTTAAATTTTGTATTAATTTTAATAAACAAAAATACTTAACCATAGTTAATCATATATGAATTAAGGTATATACGTATTCGTATTTATACACAAATAATATTTAATATATTTTTAAAATACATTAAATTTTAATTTTTTAAAATTATTTAATTATTAATTGATTGAGATTAATAATGTCACATGTCTATATTGTATTACAAATATCTTGTCTATATTGATCCACATAGACAAGATATGAATTCTATTACAAATTTTGGGGTATAGAAACAATCACCTTCTATCTTTCATGCTGGACACTAAATTTTTTTGAGAGTATGACATAACACAATAATTTTGTAATGACATACTATTTAACTGGAACAACTCTTTATTTTTTGCAAGTATAATATTTTTTTATTTGGTCTTTTAGCATTATCAAATCTATATTTCTTAAATTAAAAATAATAAATTTATTAATTGATTTTTTTTTATAAATAGTCAGGGCTTAAAGCCCAAAGAAAGCAACAAACAAAACAAAAAGAAAATTATAGGGGTTCATTAGCAACTTTTACCCCTTTTGAGATTGAATAAAAAATAAAATCCTTCTTACTATTTGTTTTAAAAAACACTTCATTAGTAAATATAAACTTTAAAAATTAGTGCTTGTGATTAATATAGATATTAAATCATTCAATTGTAAAAAAAAAAAAAAAGAACACACAGCTAGTACAAATACAAAGCAATAAAATCAAATATCCAAAATAATACATGTCTTATTTATTTAGTATAAAAGGTGTTTTGTTTTCTTATATTACCAAAATATTATAAAAGAAAAAGAAAATAAATTAAAGTGATCATTAATGAAAAATTGAAACAACACAACTACACGATTCTTTTACTGCCAAAAAAATGCATTATTGTTCATATTTAGTTATATGCCTTTTTTAAATAAATTTTGGCCATTCATGTTTGATTTTAATAAAGTAATAAAAAATCTCCTTATATAAGTTGTTAAACTTCATGTTCCTGCTTCAGATATTATATCCAAGAATTTTCTGTCATCCTACAACAGTTCTAATAGTGCATTACATGGATCTTTAAAGAAGTTATAAATTACACCATAAAAAAATTATTGCTATCTCATATTTTAATATTAAAATTTTACATACTGTGAAATCATAAAAATTAATCATAATATACTAGTTACTTCGTCTTATTTTTTGACCCGTTATAGTTTTTTTTTTTTTTTTTGTAAAAATCTAATAATACTTTATCAAAAAAAATGAACCATTAGAGCCAAATTAGGGACAAATATATGGGTAACATAAAAAATTACAGCTTTATCGTATATAAGTCAATATAAATTTATTACATACCAAATAAATGAGATTATTTATTTATTTATTTTAATATATTAATATGAATAAGAAAATTAAAATGATTGACAATAATTGTACGATCATCGCCATTTTTATTATACGTGACTCATTTTTATTAAAAAGATATTTTATATGGTACATTCAATTAGAAGATATATTTTATTTAATTTTTCAATTATAAAATTTAAAAAGACATAAATATTTTTTTTATTAATTCATTCTCAAATATCTTTGTCAAATAATTTTTAACTGAAAAATGAATTTTATCGCAATGCAAAACAAAATACAAACTATTAATATTTGTAAAGCTATTAAATTTCACTTCTTTTGATTTGTGTAAGAATGTACTTATCAAATAAAAATATAAATATTATTAATATTTATAAAGTGAATTTAGTATCGCTTAAAAAATTTTAGAAAAAAATAAATTAATTTTATCATTTATTAAAATTATTTTTATATAAATATTTTTTTTTTGTCAAACTTTGATATAGTACACTTTTTATAATTTTATAACTCTTATCTTTATTTTTTATATTTTTTTATTGTTCATTTTATTATAGATGATATTATTGATAAAATTATAAGTAGTAGCTATTATGTATGAAAAAAATAATAAAATAAAAATTATGTCTGAATTATATAAACGAAGAATTACGATAAAAATAAAAGAGAATTCATTGCTCATTATATATACTAATAATATACTAATAGTTAGAAAATAAAAAAAGAAAGTTAAAAAAATATAGGAAATTAAACAAAAGAATATAGGGATATCCGTGCATAATAATACTAATACGGGAAGGTTTGTTTTTTAAGAGAGAAATTTTCTACATACAAGTCTTTTCACATACAAGTCATACAAGTCATTTATTTTTTATTTTTTTTTCTTTTTCCATGCTTCCTCTTTTTCTTCTCCTTCTTTTTCTTTTTCCGTGCCTCTTCTTCTTCTTCCTCTTCTTCTTCTTCTTTTCTGCACGTTCTTCTTCCTCTTCTTCTTCTTACCTTCTCTTTCTCCTTCTTCATTTACGTGCTTTTTTCTCTGTTTTTTTTTTCGTTATTCTTGATGTCCATTGTTTTTTGACATCAAACTCTGAAATCGTTTTTGAAGAAGAAGAAGCAGCAGAAGATGAGGAGGAGAAAGAGAAAGAGTTCTGCATAAGGTGTACTTCAACAATTTTTGGGTGTATTTCTTAAATCCTTTGGGTGTATTTTCGTAATCTGTTGGGTGTATTTCTGTAATCCTTTGGGTGTATTTTTATAATCGTTTGGGTGAATTCCTGTAACCGTTTGGGTGTATTTCTGTAATTCTTTGGGTGTATTTATGTAATTGTTCGGGTGTATTTCTATAATCGTTTGGGTGTATTTTTGAAGTTCCATTATCTTCAAAACGATTTCAAAGCTTGATTTCAAAAACCATGAAAATCGAAAAAAAAAAAGCGAAGCAAGAATACCAGTGATAAACACAGATAAAACAACGAATGAAAAGACAAAGAGAGAACGCACAAAGGAGATCAAATTTGACAAGAAATTCGTTTTCATGGAAGAAGAAGAAGAAGAGTAGGAGAAGAAGAAGGAGAAGAAAAAGGAAGAGGAGAAGAAGGAGAAGGAGAAGGAGAAGGAGAAGGAGAAGGAGAAGGAAGAGGAGAAGGAGAAGGATGAGCACGCCATGAAAATCGTATATGGGTCATATGGGTCAGCGTGTTTTTTGTTAAGTTTATCCCAACTTGTATGATGACTTGTAAACCAAATGACTTGTATGTGTAGCACACATCTTTTTAAAAAATTAAACAAAAAGTATATAATTATTATTATAAATATACTCATGTCCTGGATAATAAATTTAGACATCCAACTTAAAATAAATTTTTGAGTATTTATTCATTATGGTTCTCAAAGAATTTTGGATTGACATTTTAGTCTCTAACTAAAATTAATTCGATTGATCTCTAACAATTAACTCCGTCAGTTACTTAGATCTTTCTGTCAACTCTAATAGAAATTAAAATAGTCTCTGACAACTTTAACAAGAGACAAAATAGTCACTGACCCTCTCTATTCAGAAATGACAATGTTCTTCCCCAATTTCTATCATATCTCGTATAATCCTAACAGTTTAACACTGCAACTTGAAACTACACAATGCACATTCTGTAACTTCAATGTTCACAAGAAGAAAAATTCTCAATTTGTTTTCAACCAATTCACACTCAGGAAATTAATGACTATGTCTCTCAAGTACTTGTCGCCTTTGATGGATCCCATGAATCTGGACAGCAAGTCCGATTTGTTAAGACCCGTCGTCGTCGTTGCCATCTCCCTCCTCCTCTGCCCTATCATCTCCATGGTCACATTGTCCACCACTCTGATCGCTTCCTTCAACTTCTTCTTTGAACCAATGTTCAGTAATCGCTTCAGTTTCCATATAAGCGGCGACGACAATATTGCTTGCTATACCGATAGCTTGGATGCGAGGTCAAAGCTGTCTGTCAACTTGGACTTCTAGAGAAAAAGGAATGAAGCACTCGGGGTCCATTCCAAATGAAAATTTGCATATGATGTCGAAGGAGAATCTTCTCATGATGTCCTAATATCCAACAATCTATATTACTTGTCGGCGAGTGGAGAAAGACGTGCCCTTGGAGTAGTTGTGGAACTTGGTTTTGAGGATGTGGTGGACATTGTTGGGATTGGAGGTGATGCTATTATTGAGGATGTAAAGGTGGATGCTTCTGGTGGGTGAAGTACGGAAGAGGTGGATGTACCTGTCACAGAGATTTAGAAAGTGTGTGGTTCATGACATGTTAAGGTAGGTGCGATAGGCGTGATAGTTACACCATGACTTGATCTTGGAATTGAAGAGGAGGAAGGAAAAGATAGAGAAGAAGACTGTGAAGATAAAGAAGCAGATCATATGAATGTTAGGGTTATGCGAGATATGATGGAAATTGGAGGAGATTGGTGTCGTTTCCGAATAGAGGATGTCAGGGATCATTTTGTCTCTTGTTAGAGTTGCCAGGGACTATTTTGTCCTCCATTAGAGTTGATGGAGCAAATGACCTAAGTGACTGATAAAGTTAATTGTTAGGGACCAATCGAGTAATTAATTTTAGTTGGGGACTAAAATGTCTGGTCCGAAATTTTTTAGCGATCAAAATGGGTAAATATTCTAAATTTTTAAATTGTATGAATAATAATATTAATAATAAATACTAATCATTTTTGTCCACAACGTTTAGGGTAAGTCTCAAAGTTGTCCCTAACGTTTAAATCGTCCTATTTAAGTCCCTAACGTTTCAAAATTGACTCAATGTTGTCCTGCCGTTAGGGATCCGTTAACAGAATTGACGGCGGGACAAAATTGAGACGATTTTGAAATGTTCGGGACTTAAATAGGACAAAAACGTTGGGGACAAAAACGATACATAGAAATAAATTTTAGGGTAAAGTACTAAATTAGTCCCCTACGTTTGGGCATAATCCTGTTTTGGTCCTTAAGGTTTAAAGTGTCCTATTTGAATCCAAAAAAGTTTTATTTAGTTTCAATTTAGTCCCACCGTGAGGCCAAAGATAAATAATTAACGAAATGTCCTACATGACAGCAGTATAAGAACAAGGTCGATAATTTGAAGAATAACTACAAGCTCCAGAGGCACAAAATCAACCGTAGATGCATCAATATATGTATTTAATATTTTTTTAGTTTTATAGAAAATATTTCATTTTAATTATAAGAAAAATGATAAATAAATGTATCGATGCATCCACGGTTAATTTTGTGCCTCTGGAGCTTGTACTTATTCTCTATATTATCGACCTTATTCTTATATTGCTGTCATGTAGGACATTTCGTTAATTATTTATCTTTGACCTCCGGTGGGACTAAATTGAAGCTAAATGAAATTTTTTTGGATTCAAATAGGACACTTTAAACCTTAAGGACCAAAACAGAATTATGCCCAAACGTAGGGGACCAATTTAGTACTTTACCCTAAATTTTAATTTTATCTTTCAATAATATCAATTTTTTACTGTACATAGTATTCAATTATTTTTTAATCATATCTAAGTAAATTACACTTAGTCACATTACTTTCATTCTAAATAAATTTATTTTTTTTTATAATTTTACACTTAAAGTAATGTAATTTTTTTTATAAATAAATAAACTTCAGTTGGGGAGGGGAACGAAGCATGCCTTACAAGGGTGTGGATACCTCTCCCTAGCATGACGCGTTTTGACGAGTGAGTGTGGGGGGTTTCGGCTATCATCCCTATCGTCAAAGGCAAAACCGTGAGGTCTTGTATACCAAAGCGGACAATATCGTGCTAGCGGGTGGTCTGGGCTGTTACAGATGGTATCAGAGCCGGAGCCCGAATCGATGTGCCAGCGAGGACGCTGGGCTCCCTTAGGGGGGTGGATTGTAAGGTCCCACATCAGTTAGGGAGGGGAATGAAGCATGCCTTATAAGGGTGTGGATACCTCTCCCTAGCATGACGCGTTTTGACGAGTGAGTGTGAGGGGCTTCGGCTATCATCCCTATCATCAAAGGAAAAATCGTGAGGCCTTGTGTGCCAAAGCGGACAATATCGTACTAGCGGGTGGTCTGGGCTGTTACATTCCATTGCAGGACGTGGCGTACCAGTTAGGACTGCCGATCGATGGGCATTATGTTAGTGGTTGCCTGACAGGTTTTCAAACGTATATCGAGGGTGGTCGGCCAGCTTGGGTGTCGTTCCAGGAGTTACTTGGTGTGGTACCTCCTGCAAATCAAATTCAGAAGTTTGCAGTGAACTGCAGCTGGTTCTAGGAGACATTTGGAGAGCTTTCTGAGGGAGCCGATGAGCCTACTGTTAGGAGGTATGTCCGGGCCTATATAATGATGCTGTTAGGGACTCAGCTATTTGCCTATACCATTGGCATGATGAAGGCCGAGATCACATGATAATCAAGACTCCTGTGATCGCTCGAGATCGACGTCGCGAGACAAGTATGAGGTCCGTTGTACTGTTTTACCTCCCAAATACCCTTGCACTGCCGGAGACTTAGCCTAATCAACCATGTGCACCCGTTCCCAAATTCGGTACACTTCCCAACGTACCTGTGATAATCAGACTCCACCACTTTGTACTGTACCCCGCGTCGGATGCTATACGTCTTCACGCTTAACACAGCCTCCTCCTTATCCGGAAACTGCTGACCAATCTGAAACTCTGTAAGACCTCCAGTACCTTGGGTATCTCTAGCACCAAATCCAGTGGGTTCCCCAGGAACCCCCTCCTGTCTCATGGCATCCAAGTCCAAAGATGAAAAGTGCAGAGGGTACTGCTGAGTCCCAGAGCTAGAACCACCGCCAGCCCCAGTTGGATTACTCGCTGTAATGTCATCGCCACTTTCATCAGCAATGAGGTCCGTCTCCACATCATCGTCGTCATCATTATCCAGCAATGCATCACCCATACCAGCCGGTGCCTCACACTGTAAAGAAATCGGCACCCTATCCACGATACTAACCTTTCCGCCACCATTGCAGTTGAGATCAACGGCGAACGACGGGGAGGCGACAGGCTTGTCCCGAGGTGCATTCACAGGCACAGACGAAGATGCACCAACAGGTCTCGAGTTAGAACCAGCTACCGTGCCTAGAGTTTGGGTATTCCGGTTCGAACCTCTCGAGCTAGATACCACATCAACCAACTTTGCCAACAGCTCAGGTGTCCTGACCTTGGAAAACTGCCAATGACAATGGAACAGGACCTGCAAATCCTCGTCATTCCCTATGATGAAAGAATCGTACTTCACGTCATCTAGCAGAACTGAGATCGGAATGCGATAGAATAACTTCTAAACCCGTTTCACGCCTTGCAGCCCAAGTTTCTGTATTATAGAATTCAAGAAGTCATCGAACCTCGTCGTAAGTCTCATAAAAATACTCAGAGGATCTTTATTAGTGAACTTCACACCAGAGCGTGTTTTTCTCTTAATGGACCCTCTACAATGCACCAACACTACAAAACTCTTCTCACTAGCCATTTTGTCACTCTAATGAGAGAAATTAACGTTCACACCATACTTATACACGTCTAGAGCTTCATAATTCGAATCAGCTAGATTCGAACTGCCTAATGAATTGCTCAGCACATAATTCGAATTAGATCTATTCAAATTACCTACGAATTCATGCATGCATAGTTCGAATTACCCTCCCTCATAATTCAAACAGCCTTGATTTGAATTACTCCTGTTTACAGTTTGAGTTAATTTGATTCGAATTACATAGAGACCTGCTTTTGATTGATTCATGTCTCGTTTTTGGGTTTAGTTGATTCATGTAATTTCTTCTCCCATCTGGTTTAATACTACGATTTGTCCAAATAATTAGGAGTGTGCGTTCAAATAATTATAATATCATGTATTTATTTACTAATATAGCAAGTTATTTATAATATCATGGTAAATTGGTAATATTATGTATCGCAAGTTATCAATAGTATCATGTATTAATTTACTAATATAGCAAGTTATTTATAATATCGTATATTTATTTATTGATATAGCAAGTTAACAATATAGCAAATTATTTATTAATATAGCAAGTTATTTATGTTATTTATAACATCATGTGTTTATTTACGAAAAAATATTAGACAACAAAATTTATAAAGTCATGGTAATATTCTATAATAATAATAATATAAAAGATTAGCAAGAATTAGCATAAATAAATTTATTATGAAAAAAATTTGCATAATAATTAACAAGAATGAAAGTAGTAAATAATTGAATTGACAATTATAAATAGTAATATTTATAACTTATGCTTTATTATTGATAAATGGTATTTATTATTAAATAATTTAATATAAAAAGATTTGATAGAATTATAATAAATTTAATTATTACATAAATTAGTAAATTAAATAGCAATAATTAAAATTTTTTTAGTAATATTAAAAATAGAAATAAAAGAAACGAGTAAATGAATAATAATGAATAAGAATTTATTCATTTTAGAGAAAAAAAAATAGACACCAAGACACGACACCTCCCTTTTGATAGTTAGAGGGAGAATTGGAGATAGAGATTTTTTATACTATCCAAGTATCAAAATTAATCTTTAAAAAAAAATATATGGTTATTTGTTTTCAAAATCGAGGGAATATTAAGTTATTAACATGCAGGTTTTGAAACAGAATTTATTTTTTAGGCACTTTTAACAAAAATCAAAAATAAAAATCTGTCCTCTTTGTACGTGAGGGACAAAATATCGGATTTCTCGGCTGCTCTTCCCGGTTTTGTAATTTTGCGCTTGCACTCTGCACTCTCATTCTCAAACACATTCCATCTTTCGTGTCCCTTTCTCTTCATTCCCCCGATTCTGTTTTCCAGATCAGTTTAGCAGGTAAAACGTCTCTCCCTCCTCTCTCTTTCTCTCATTTATTATTATTATTATTATTATTGTTATTATGATTATTATATTTTTTTAATTTACCTTTATTAATAAATATTCATTGTTTGATTTTCGTTCGATTTCTTCTCATTGATGCCCACAGTGTCAGTGAATTTGATATTCTCACATTCTCACATTGAATCAAAACTGTGCGTCTGAAATCTGAATATACTTGACTCTTCACACACATAACGAATCCAACAGTGCTCTCGTTCTAGTTTTAGTTCTACGGCATTTTGATCCTACAAAATTCCCACTTGATGCTTTGCTTGCTCTGAATTTCGTAAAAGCAAACAATGGCTCCAAATTTATATAGATAATCAATGTGCACTCTGGATTCTACTCTTCCAAATTTGAGTAATGCACTATAGTTGATTGATTTTCCTTGCTTTTTCAATTAACCTAGTGATCCTGCGGATTGTGATATTGAGGTGCATGTAAGTAATATTCATTCCAGAGTCTATTTTCATATCTCGTATCCGGTAGAAAGGAGTATGAAAGGGAAAGTTTCAATTGAAATATGTGCTAGACTGCTAGCTATGGATTCAAAAAAAACTAAAATAAAAATGTTATTTATTTTTGGAAATAGTTATAAGTTCAAGTGTAGAAGATATTACTAATGATTGCTTGATTCCAATAGAGTCTTGAAAACGGGAAAACTACTTTAGCTGGGTTTAGTAAGTTTTACTTTCTCCATTTTTCCCTCATACAAGTTATTTGATTTCTCATGATATCCCTCAACTTGGCAGAAGGACTAATCTATTGGAAACCCGAGGTCTAGTTAAGGGTTTGTCTCTGACCAATGGGTTGTACCTCATTCAATTTATATTTACATGGGTCCTTGAAGAACAATGATTGCTTAATGAAGTTCATTTTATCATAATGATAATAAGCAGGGATCAATGACTAGCTTTGTTTTGTCTAAATATGCTTGACATAATAGATTGCATTGGGTTTTGCAGGGTAGGTATGGCAGTCATGCCAATGATGACTAGGCAGCATGTGCTGACCTACGTCTACCTTCTACTTTACATATCTCTTTCATCGGGAGTTATTCTGTACAACAAGGCAAGGGATCGCTGATATGCCTGATAAATTCTTCCATTTATTCATTTTTGGTTATTTATCTTCTTACTGTAATATATTCTGCTCAACTCTATTTCCTTTTACAATGATCTTTGGTTTCTTGCAGTGGCTCCTCTCCACATTGCACTTTAATTTTCCATTTCCAATAACGCTCACTATGATCCATATGGCCTTTTCTGGTTCAGTGTCCTTTTTGCTTATTCGTGTTCTTAAGGTATGAATTTGTTGGAGCTTGTAATGTCATAGTTATGACTACCTTTCTCTTTATTTCTGTTTATGTTATTTTGTTCACACATTGCTGCTAAATTCTTAACATGCATTATTGAGAATGTAACAGAATTAACTAAATATTTTTCTTCGCTTTTTCCCTCCCACTTCACTGGTGCAGGTTGTATCACCGGTTAAAATGACATTTAATATGTAAGACTTCTACACACATCATGTTTCACATTTCTATTAATATTTTTGGCTTCAACAAAATGTCTGTTTTACAGATATGCTACTTGTGTGGTCCCTATAAGCGCCTTCTTTGCAGCAAGTCTGTGGTAAGCAATATGTCTGGGAGTGAAGATGTAATTTGACCAAAAGCCACTTATAGGTTGTAATGTGGGTGTGTTTGCACCTTAGTGGTCCCCCGTATTCAATTCTGTATTTCATTCTATTGACTGTAGTTGATTCATCAAAAATTAAACAAATTTTTAAGTTAAAATACCGTTAAACATTTAATCTATCTATTTGATAAGCTTGCTGTCACATTGTAGACTTCATTGCTTAGTTTATTGTATATTGGCTTGATTACTTCATTGTCTATTTAGGTTTGGGAACACGGCATATTTATACATTTCAGTGGCCTTCATCCAGATGCTTAAGGCCCTGAGTAAGTTAATTTCTATTTTTCTCTCCTTGAAAATACCTTCCCCCAATGGATGATCCTCTTTCTTTCTTTCTTCTTTTTTACTAAACTTTAAATTTACAGTGCCAGTGGCAACATTTCTCACGGCTGTTGGCTGTGGGACTGAGAAATTAAGGTGTGATGTATTCACGAACATGGTGCTGATCAGCTTTGGAGTAGTCATTTCCTCCTATGGGGAAATTCATTTTAATGTGCTTGGTACACTTTACCAGGTCACAGGAATAATTGCTGAAGCTTTGAGGCTGGTCTTAACTCAAGTTCTTCTCCAGAAGAAGGGCTTGACACTAAACCCAATTACAAGCTTGTATTACATAGCACCCTGCAGGTAGTTTATTTTCTGGTATATTGGAATGCCCATATACCACTAATTGTATGTGGGAGGAAAAAGAGAAATATAACATTTTGCTCTGTGGAATGCTTGTGTTGTTTTTTATATGTAATAATTGCAACTGTTACTAAATTTTTCAACTGAAGGAGATATTATTGCTTTTATGTTAATCTCAGTCATTAACTTCTGCAGAAACGCCTGTGAAATTGTAAATAACTTCTCTGCTTATTCTGTGTTGGATCCTGGTTGAATGTTACTTTATGATGCACTTATATTGATCTGGGAATGCGAGTTGTAAATAACTTCTTGCTGAGTAATGATCACATTCTATGCAGCTTTGGATTTCTTTTTATCCCATGGTATATACTTGAGAAGCCTGAGATGGAAGATCCACATCTGCAGTTTGACTTCTGGATTTTTTTTACAAACGCTCTTTGTGCTCTGGCATTGAATCTGTCAACATTTGTGGTGATTGGTAGAACCGGAGCAGTAACTATTCGAGTGGCTGGGGTTTTGAAAGACTGGATACTTATAAGTCTTTCAACTGTCTTATTTCCTGAATCAAAGATTACTCCGCTTAATATCATTGGTTATGCTATAGGTAAATGCTTCTTTGTTGAAAACAGATGATAGTAATTTAAATTTCATGTTATCAACAGATTTCTATTTTGTCTCATTAGTGAATTCCTTTTGAATGTGCAGCTCTAAGTGGTGTTGTTTTTTATAACTACCTGAAGCTCAATGAAGTACGCATATCTCAACCTCCGCCCCAAAGTATTCAAGATGACTCAGCTAAGGTCAGCCATTGTGTATTTTTTTTTTTTTTAGATCAATGAAATATGGGATATTTAACTGTCCCTGGCTTTGTTGTCTTGGTTGAAAAAACTACTAGGTATTTCTCTATATTCTGTGAATTATCAGAATATTAAGGTGTTTGCTTTGACGAAGTTAGGAGTGAGAAATTGAACAAGTTCTATCCATAATAACTAAAATTTCGATGTAACTTATAAAATCTTTTGATATTAAGGCTTTGAATGAATCAATTAAATTTACGATTTAAGTCTTGTTATGATTTCATGTTTTACGTGTTTAATTTACTTTCACAATTTTACTTAAAATGATTTTCTCTACCTAGGTTCTATCTTATCCTTTAACGAAGAATATTTGTTTATTCAACTGTTTGTTCTTTGCCTTTCTGAATAAATACAGGAGGACCTACTCCTAAGCGAGAAAAAGGCAGATGACGGTTTGAACAGCAATGACAGGACCTCATGGAATGATTCTGTTTATGATAATGATTTTGACGAAGAAGCACCCTTAATGTCGTCTAAACGGATATCTCATCCGCATCTTGGAAGAAAGCCAGCTTAGCAGCAATGTAGCTTTGAGGCAAAGATCATGTCATCTTAGGGTTTAGAGGCAAATTGATATCTCATCTTGGAAGAGCGCAGAGAAACCAAATCATACACGCAAAAGATCATACACGCCTCCTTCCAAGAGAAAGGTAACAGAGAAGAGAGAAAACAAAGCGGAAGAACTATACATATTCTTTTAGCAGAGTTGAATATTTTTTATGTTCAAAGTATTCATTAGTCAAATGATTGATTCTTGTATAGGCTTGATTTGACTATTGGTTCCCAATTCCCAATGGATCTCATGACTCTAATTGATGATTATTGAGTTAGCAGTTATAGCCAATATTTTAATCTATTTTATTTTTTTCAGTTTACTTTGTCATTGAAATTACCCTAACTTATTGTTGATTTTAAAGTTTCTCTTTTTTTTAACAAAAAAAATTCTATAGACTTTCAAATTTCAGTGCATGACATTGTAGGTTGATAATACTAAGAAAAATGTTGGTCACAATATTTTTTTTCCTTATATTTGTCTTGCGTTTGGGTTAATAATGGCTAATGTTTTTTCTACTAAAAATGTTAATTTCTAACATTTCTCATATTAAAATTATTTTTTAATATTACCTATTTAAACATTTAATGAGTTTAATTTTAATATATTAAAAGTATATTTTTTTTAGCTTTATAATCTAAATAAATCATTTTGTAATTATTTTTCAAGCATTGAATATACAAAAATTGTTTTTACCAATATTGTCACATTAGTCAATATTAGTAAAAGTAATTCTTTAACTTTTTTATTTTAAAATTAATTTTTAATAGGTAAAAGAGTCAACTTCAAAGTTCAAACAATAACCAATGGTGTTTAAAAAAAAAAAAAACCCAAGAAAAACCAATAACTAACGGTGTGGAATTCGGTACAAATTTAAATTCTTACCGTCAACGTTAGTAAAATGACAGCTCTATTAAGCGGTTAATCCCTCAGAAATGCAAGGAACCGCGCCAATGACTGCTGAGGCCACCACCTCCAAAGGCACCGTGCTGGCTCGGTCGCTCAAGGAGGCTGAAATGCAGTATTCGTCGGCCAAGGTATCAGTGTGGTGGGACATAGAGAACTGCCCTGTGTCTCGTGGCTGCGACGCGCATTCGATCGCAAAGAACATCAGTTCCGCACTGGTTCGCATGAACTACTGCGGCCCCGTCTCCATCTCAGCGTACGGCGACACCAACCGCATTCCATCGTCCGTGCAGCACGCGCTCTCCAGCACCGGCATCTCCCTCAACCACGTCCCCGCAGGTACGCCTCATTTCTACCACTTCGTTAAACCCTAGCCTCCATTTTCTTGATACAGATATATGTAATCTTTTTCTTGTTATATCTTCAACGTGTCATACGCGATATAGAAAATATTTCAAACTGAAAGATTTGTTTATATTCTCTGTTGAAGAGGTATTTGGAGTAATGCTGATGTTGTGTATTAAATTATATACTTCTTGAGCATGGAATGTGACTTGTTAATGTTTAGTGTGATTAAGGGTGCATGGTGTGTGGTTTTTGATTCTGTTTTGGATTGTGTGAGAGGTTTGGATTGGTTTGGTTTCATTCTAGGTGTGAAAGATGCAAGTGACAAGAAGATTTTAGTTGATATGTTATTCTGGGCGGTGGACAACCCTGCTCCTGCGAATTATTTGCTTATTTCCGGAGATAGGGACTTCTCGAATGCCCTGCATCAGCTGCGCATGAGAAGGTACAACATTCTTCTCGCTCAACCACTAAAAGCTTCGGCGTCCCTCACTGCTGCTGCTAGGAGTGTGTGGCTCTGGACTAGCCTTTCTGCCGGTGGGCCACCACTATCCAGTGGCAGCTCGTCAAACATTGCAAGTAATACCCAAAGCTTTAGTTCTGAAAGGGTTCAAAACCGTGTTTCTGAACCGTCTCAACCAAGATTCAAAGAAAAATACACCAACTGCGATGCAAGCCAATTTCCGGAGAGTAAGACTAAGAACAATCATTGCTCTAATCCGGAACTTCCACAGGCAAAGTTGTTTCCCAGGGCTCCCCATGAATTCTTTTGTAATAAGCCCAACATCGCAACTATTAGTTCTGCACTTAGTCTTCCAAGCCACCAAGACCACTCAAAAAGCAGTGGTAGTAACTCTAGTGGTGGAATTCCTCATGATTCACAGAATAGCTTTTTGAGGCAAAACAACCTCCATGATCATCAGGAATCTAGACAAGATTATAGAATAAGTACTAGTCAGTCGCCTAATGTTGTCAGCTTAACTACATCAACAGAGCATAATCCACATGCCAGCCAAGCATCGTGTTATGAGAATGTGGACAAGGGGTCTTCTCGTAATTGTGAACAGTCTAAAACTTCTTTGTCCAGCTTCATCCCTAATACCAGTTCTAGCGATACCTGGGGAGCTAAATTTCTACGACCACCTTCTGAGTACGACCAACATCTTATAGGCTGCATTCTGTTAACTTTAGACACCCTGAAGGCTGAAAAGGTTATGCCTACTCACGGAAATATTTCTGATTGCATTCGATATGGAGATGTGAGATATCAGACAATGGATGTCAGGAAGGCTTTAGATTGTGCAATAGAGCACGGAATGGTAGTAAAACAAAGCATAGGTTCATTGAATTTTTATGTTAACAAAAATGGGAAACTCTGGAAGTGTGTGAACCCTATAGGTGGTTATCCTAATGATTTCTCAGACGCAACATGGGCTAGAATACAGCAATTCCTTTCTTCACCAACTGGAAAATCGTCAATTTTGGCATCCCGTTGCAGGTAGATATTTGTAAATTTTCTTGACCTTACCGCACTCCTTCGTATACATCAGGAGTCCATTGATGAGAAGGGGCTGGGGAAAGCTTGAACCCAATTCCTACGGTGATGAATATAGCGCAAACCAAAGAGAATCATGACTTTGAGTTGTACCAAGTGGGAAACCAAGCGGATTTATTTTTTGTCCCATAATTCTCCACTATTTTACATAAAATGATATGCCCTAGTTGTGCACTTTGTTTTTTTACCTTCTTGGAGAAAGCTTTATCACTAATATATTTATACTATTTTCGTTTTTGTTAGATATGAAGCATCGCTTATTCTTAGGAGATCATGCATGGAAAAGGAGGTTTTAGGTGATGTACTTAAGATTCTGGAGATGATAATCTCGGTCAAGAAGTGGATTATACATAACCATTCCGGGGAGTGGCAGCCGATTACTATTACACTTGAGCAGAGTTGAGATGATGTAGAGAGTAGTTCTCCTGGTTCTGGTGTTAAACCAGATCAAAATCTGCTTAACGTCAATGCTTGCATACACATACACACAGAGATACATACAGGCATATAGTTAATGGAAGGAAAGAAGGTTGGATAGATCAAATGATCAATATGAGGTTTCTTTGAAAATCTGTGGAAAACCGAAGACGCAGGGACGGCATACATATTATGAATATAAATATGCCGTTGATCAAATTTTGCTTTTATTAGGTTAACCCAATTGTGTAGCATCGGAGTTGAACCAAATATCTGAGGTTAGGAAGATGTTCCCTTTTTTTTCTTTTTTTCTTTTTTTTTTTTATGAAAAATAGAAAGTTAGTGGGATGAAAAGATGATATTTTCCTCTATATACCAAACTATGTTGGTAGTCTCAAATGGTTATAGAAAATTGTAGTTTAGACGATTAAGTGCTAGGCCCATCTCAAATCGTCGCTTTCACATTCAAATTTTTTTTCAAGTTGCTTCTCTCATCACCATTGTTCACTACATTTTTAAAACACGTCTTTGTATGTATATATAGAACAGAAAATTTTCCTAGAATTAATTAAGGCTTTTGAAATTATTTTACTCTTTTAACTAGTCATATGCAAAAAATCTTCTATTAATAGGTGTGATGATATGAAAAGTACAAAAGCAACATAGATACTTGTTCCGAAGCTTATCTAAAACCAGAGTGATTTGGGTTTGGATGCGAGATTCAGATGCCTTTGGGTGTAGTGTCCGACGTCTTCTCTTGCAGGGATGAAGTCGTTCAAGTTCCTTGTGAGGAGGTGGATGTGGTACCTGTAAGGAATTTTTATGTTTAAGTTAGCATGGGTTTTAAGCAGGTTTTTAGTAGATTGGAGTTTGAAAAATATTTGAGAATATTTATAGGTATAGAGGTAGGGGTCAATAACCACCATTAGAGTAGTTTTACTTTTGATGATGGATTAGTTACTTCCTTTTGTTAAGACGGGTATTAAGATCTCCTTTCTAGATGAGTAGGAGTTGGTTGAGATTCATCTTATTTGAATAAGTTGGGTCAAGTTGGCGCCGCGTAGACCGACCTTTATGAGGTCGGGTAGATCCCAGAGTGTGATTTGTACTTTTGCTCTGTAGACTAAACTTCTAATCATTTTGGGCCTGTCTAAAGTGTGATATGTTTCATTTCAAATCGTTTAATTGAAATGTGGCTACTTAATCTTTTTTTCATATAACTCGTTTAAATATGAGCTATTTTTAGGACTTCACAACTTGCTTACTTTAAGTCCTTTTAAAGCATCAGATCATCTTTATAACCATCAGACTTAGTCGCTTTATCAATTGTGCCTCTACTCGAGGTCGAGTTTTATGAAGTCGGATTTGAGCAATCAAGCGGATCGGATTATCAAATGAAACCTTTCAATGATTTGTTCAAATCATTCGATTCGAGTTGTTTCTAGAGTGATAAAATTTTATACGACTTGTTTTTAATACAAATCGCTTAGAATATATGGTTATTTTTTACTCGATTTCGTTCAACTCATAACATTGAGATGTTTTAAATCATCAAGCCATATTATAACCATTAGACACCAATTTGAACCTCGTCGCTTTATCCGAGCGACCATTTAAAAGATTAGCTTGTAATTTTCGCGCTTTGCTGAGCATAAATTGGCGCCTTAGGTGAAGGGATTATATGCTTATTCCCTCCCCTTTCTAGTTTTTATAAGGTTGCCATCCTTGTGTATGATCCAGCTCGTTTTTTCTGAGCTGTTTTAATTGGAGGATAGTTTTTACGTTTCAAAGTTCAAAACGCTTTTACCGTCCTTCTATTTCTTTCTAACTCTTTTCTGTACGAGTCATTTGGTTGGAGGATTGTTCTTACGTTTCGATTTTGTTCAAAACGTTTGCAATCCTTTCTTTAGGGCTTTATCATCTTTGATGACATGCTTTAACTTGCATGCTTCTTGCATGCATCTGACTTGTCATTTTCGACTTTCTCCTAACTTCGCTTGTTGTACGAGTTTGCGGGTTATAAGATTGTTTTTATGATTTCGATTTCACTTCGATTTGTTATACAATCCGTCCTTGAACTCGGATCTCGTCGCTTTAAGTCGGAAAAGGTGTGCATCAGGAGTAAGGTTTGTTTTCTAGCTGTAGTATCTCTGCAGTTGTAGACATGGCGCGATCTAGGTAGATCATTTTCGAGCAATTCGAAATTTTTGTATTAGTTCTTTCCCAAGTCTTAAGTGACTTTTTTGGGGTCTTTCTATTTTGTTACCAGATGTTCATTGCCCGATTTTGGCTTTATATCATTTTGGATCAAGACGAGGTCGCTAGTGGAGAAACTTCTTTGTATGACATTCTTAGTGTATTTCATAGCCATTTTTATAAGCTCCTTCTTGAGGTCGTACCTCAAGAAAGAGGTTGATTTTTTCTCTGTAAGCTTGGAGGTTTTCAACCAAATTATAGAGTTTGATCCTTGAACTTTCTTCATTTGTCCTCATTGGGATTATTGATTCAATGTCGTGGGCAGGTAGACAAGATGATTCCCCATCTATGGATTAGGGGGTTGTCCAATGTATCTATTGTAAGAACCGCAACTAATCAACCGGTTAATTAAGTGATTAATTCCCAAATTAGATTCCAAAAAGTTAGAGTGAGAATTTGAGGATTTAAAGGTGATTTTCAACTGTCGGTACCACACGAAAAAAAGTGAAAACCGTCAAAAACCTTAGAAAAACATTAGATGGGCCCAAGCCCAACATATATAAGCACTTAAGTGAACCCCTTTTCACTCACAAAACACAACACATACAGCAAAAAAGAGAAGAGGGAGAGGAGAAGAGATAGAACACTATTCACTCTTTACTTCAATCCATGATATCTTGAGCTACGGTGCTCCGATTCGCGTGTCGTCAGCGGCTACGCGAAGCTTTTGCCGAGCCCGTCAATTCTATCTAAACCTTTTGGTAAGTTTCTCGAAATTCCTCTTCCCTTATGCTGCCCTAAGATTTCGAGTTTGATGAGTGATGATCTTGAGGAAACCTTGTATTTTGGTTGTTTAGGTGCTACTCCTTGGTGAGGAAATATTGGGTTCTAGCCCAATTTTCAGTAAATGAGGTAGGTTCTCAAGAACCCTAGTAAAATGACTAATTTTGGGTATTAGATTTTGATTTATGTGATATATGTGGTGTTAGCTTGGATTTTGGAGCTTGTTGGTGCTTGTCGGAGATTCTTGGTGGCCTAGATTGTGGTTGAAAGCTCATTTGGTGCTCATTTAGGGTTTTGGTGTATAAGGAAATCGGCCAAGGTATGGTTTCGGTTTCCTCTATGTAGTATATAATATTCATGGACACTTAGGCTAGTGACCTATAAGATAGGTTGGATTTGTATGGTTGTTGATGATAGTTGGTTGAAGTTGTATGCTAAATTGATGATGTTCTGTTGGGAAATGACGATGTTGAGTTATGATGTTTGATGACTTGAATGATTGTATGTGGTTGGATATTGATATAAGTATGAATGAAATTGATGATGAGAATTGATAGGAATAAATTGATGGTTGGTAAATGTGTGGGTGGAACAATTGAGCTTAGTGTCATATATTTAGTGTTTGATGATTAAGAATGGTGCAATATGATTTAAAAGGGTAGATTGTGCTGGAAATGGAAGTTTGGTATTGATCTAGTTGGATGTGGTTTGTGAATTTGGTAAAATTGGTACATGTAAAAGTTGGATAAAAAAGAATTTTTGGTGAACTTTGCCTAATCATAACTTTTTCCTCGGTTTTCAAAATTTGATGAAACTTGTCTAGAATTAAAGATCTTTGAAAATCCTTTAAATCGATATAAAGTTTGTGAACTTTAGAATTTTGTAAAAGAAGTTATGATCATTCAAAGTTGGTGTTAAAAATATGAAATTCTGCAAAGTTGCAGAATTTTATGATTTCTGATATGTGCGCACGCACAGCCTTGTGGGGACGCACAACCATACTGGGCACTGTTACCATACTGAGAACCTCCAGTTCTCATACCATATTTCTGTTGTATTTTTCAGATGCAGGTCGCAACCCACCTCGGTGAGTTGCTTTGGATGGTGACAGAAGTGGATGATCTTGGATTCTTTTGGAGTCTTTTTGGCTTATTTTGTTTATATATATCTCCTTTTGTATTTTGTTTTGCCTAGAGGCTTGTATTTGAGAGAACAAAATTTGTATAAGCTGTTTTTACTGTCTGATTCTGTATATTTGTATATGGCAAGCCAGCTCAAACTCTGCGAGTCGTGGCTAGTTTCTTATGATATTATATACCTATCTCTTATTACATCTTATCTGTTTCTTGTACCTTAAGATATTAGCTTCGTTAGTACGTTTTGTGCTTTTGAAATCCTGTTTTTGAGCTATATCCTTCATTGGGCTTCTAGATTATATTATTATTTCTATATATACATTATGTATGAGCTTAGAACTATCGTAATCTCTGATTAACCTTTGCTTTACGACGCAAGGTAAAGCCTAGGCTAATTAGGGTGTTACATCTGTGGTATCGATCCAAACTCTAACGTGTTGACTTTTTTGCTTTCAGAGTTGCTTAAGCTGGAATTTTTATTGTAGCATTTATCCCCTTACTATGAGGTATTTCACTTGTCTCGGCACTAGAGAAAATGACCCAAGCAAGTCAAAACCCCATTTTGTAAAAGTCATGGTGAAGTGACGCTGATGAGCTCTTTTGGTGCTGCCACATGAAAATTGGTATGCATTTGACAGGGTGGGCACTTCTTGACGAAGTCGGTCGCTCCCCTTTGCAAGGTTAGCCACTAGAAACCAGCTCATAATACCTTTTTAGCTAGTGACCTTGCTCCTAGATGATTTCCACATATGTCACTATAGATTTCTTCTTGGACCTCTTCAGTTTTGGAGGTCAGAACGCATTTCAGTAGGGGTGTACATACTCCTCTTCTATAGAGAATATTGTGAACTAGAGTATAATTCTGTGTTTTCCTTATGAGTCTCCCTGCTTCCCTTTCTTCTTTAGAGATAATATCGAATTTGAGATATTTGATAATAGGAGTCATCCAACCCAAGTTTAGATTGGAAATTGTTAGAGTGTCCGACTTGCCAACTTTTTTGGCCACTGATGGTGTGTGAAGAGTTTCTTGAATTAGGCTTTTGTTGTTGCCCCCTGGCTTTGTGCTAGCCAATTTGAAGAGGACATTAGTTCGGCAATTGAGCTCCTAAGTTATATGCATGACCTCTGTTTCTTGAAATTGTGTCAGTTGTTCTAGTGTTTTCTCTAAATACCTCTTCATGGTAGGATCTTTGGTTTGGTAATCCCCATTTAAATGAGAGGTTGTCATTTGGGAGTCATTAAACACTGTAACTTTTGAGGCTTCGGCTTCTTTGGCTAGCCTTAAGGCAGCAAGCATGGCTTCATATTCACCTTAGTTGTTGGAGGCTGGAAACTCGAATTTTAATGAGAGTTCTACCCGAGTTCATTCCTCATTCTCAAGAATGATTCTTGCTTCACTACCAGCTTTATTTGATGATTTATCTACATATAAATGCCAACCTGTAGGGCTTTCTTGTTGTTCTCCTATGTATTCAGCTAAGAAGTTGGCCAGATATTGAGATTTGATGGTTCTATGAGCTTCATGTCGAACTCGAATAATTCTACAGCTCATTGTAACATCTGTCCTGCAATATTTGTCTTTTGGAGGATATGTTTCATGGGTTGGTTAGTTCAGACTCTAATGATATCGACTTGGAAGTAAGGTCGAGTCTTCTGGAAGCTAAGACTAGGACATAGGCAAATTTTTCTATTTTTTGATAGTTTAATTCTACCCCATGTAATGCCTTACTCGTGAAGTATACAACGCTGCCCGTCCTTATCTTCTCAAATGAGGGCACAGGCTATGACCCTGTCTGCTACAGCTATGTACAACTCTTCTTCTTCTTCTTCTTCTTCAGGTTGGTGAGAATAGGTGACTGAGTCAAAAAATTTTTGAAGTCTTAAGAAGTTTGCTCACATTCTTGAGTTCAGTAGAATTGATATCCCTTTTTTGAGAATTAAGAATAAATGTAGAAATTTCAAAGTCGACCCTGCTAAGAATTTAGATAGGACTGTCAGTCTGCCGTTTAGCTATTAAACTTTCTTCAGACAGGTCGGGCTTTTCATTTCCACGATTGCCCTACATTTATCTAGGTTGGCTTCAATGCCTCTTTGGGTGAGCACGAATTCTAGAAACTTTTCGACTTCCACTGCAAAAGTGCACTTTGTGGAATTTAATCTCATGCCGTGATGTCTTATCGTGTTAAACACTTCTTTAAGGTCGGTCAGCAGACTAGCTTCTTTCTTAGTTTTTACAAGAATATCATCCACGTAGACTTCCATTAATTTTCCGAAGTGAGATGAAAATACCTTGTTCATTAATCGTCGATATGTGACTCTAGTATTTTTCAACCTAAAGGGCATTACCACATAGCAATAGTTTGTCCTGGGAGTAATGAATGAAAGATGTCTTCTCCTAATCCGGTTAGTACATCGAAATTTGGTTGTATCGCGAATATGCATCCATAAAGGACAAGTACTTGTAACCTCAAGCCGAATCTACTAGAGCGTCAATACTGGGGAGTGCATAAGGATCCTTGGAACAAGATTTATTGAGGTCGGTATAGTCGACACACATCCTCCATTTTTTATTTTGTGTCTTCACGAGTACTACATTGGCAAGCCATAATGGGTATTTTACCTCCCTTATGAAATCGGCTTCTAATAGTTCCTGGACTTATTCTTCTACGACTTTTGCTCTTTTAAGACTGAGCTTTTGTTGTTTCTGCTGGATAAATCGTGAGCCTGAGTTAACAACAAGCTTGTGGCTCATGAGGTCGGGATGGATTCTAGACATGTCAGAAGCTTTTTAGACAAAGATGTTGGAATTTTTTCACAGGAGCTTTAGTAAATCTTGTTTTAGCTACTCGCTAGATTAGCTCCTAAGTTGGTTATTTTTTCAATTTTGTCCCTAATTTGGACTTCCTCAATCTTTTCTTTAGGTTGAGGTCTCAATTCTTTCCGAATTTGGACAACTCCGAATTCAATGGCATTGACTTCTTTTTCTTTTGTGTACCCTCATAGATTCAGGCTTTCATTGTAGCACCTTCTTGCTGGTTTTTGGTCTCCCCTCATAGTGGCTATTCTCTCAGGAGTGAAAATTTTCATACAAAGGTGAGGAGTGAAGACTACTGTTGCAAGTTGGTTTAGTGTTATCTGATCTATCAAGGAAATTGTAAGCCGGTGCTATGTTAACCACTATGTAGTCTTTACTCAAAGTCCTTGATTTTGTACTTTTTCCAAAGGTGGTATAGAGAGAAATAAACCCTAGAGGTCGGATAGGAGTATCTCCCGGACCAAAGAAGGTATCTAGGTATACTCTTAAGTCCTTTTCCTCTAGGTCCAACTCATTAAAAGTTGCTTTGAACAGGATATCAACTGAGTTTTCTTGATCTAGCAAAGTTCTTTAAAGGTTTGCATTGGCAAGTATCATTGTGATTACGACAGGGTCGCCATGTCCAAGTGCTACCCCTTGGGCATCTTCTTTTGGGAAGGTGATAGCAGGTCGGGCGTTTCAGCTTCCTCACCGACCTGGTATACCTCTTTCAAATGTCTCTTACAGGATGATTTTGTTAATCCCCCCGTAAATCTTCTAGCAATCATGTGGATGTGTCTCTCAGAGGTTCGTGGTGGCCGATCTCGCCAAACCCTGTCTTCTTTATCTCTTTTCCGCTTGCTCGAATCGTCCAGCCTCTCTGCTAAATACCTATTCAACCGATCTTCCCTAACAAATTTTTTTATCACAATTTTTAAATCATAGCAATCATTGGTGGAATTGCTGTAGATTTTATGGTACTCGCAGAATTTTGACCGACTTTTATCTTTTTTGTTTTTAATCAATTTGGGAGGTGGAATCTTTTCTGTGTAGCATATCTCATTATAGACATCCACAAGGGATACTCACAATAGGGTATAGTTGTGATGCCTTCGAGTTTTGTCCAAGCTATATTCTTCTTTTTTCTTTAGTTCTTTCTCTTTGTCTCGAGTTGGATATTGATTGTGTTGTCTTGAGGCAGTTTCTTCCATATTGATATACTTTTCAGCTCGCTCTTGCACTTCGTACAAAGAGGTCGGGTGCCTCTTTGATATGGACTGAGAGAATGGAGCTTCTTTGAGGTCATTAACTAGTCCTATGATGACTGTTTCGGTGGACAGGTTTTGAATTTCCAAGCACGTCTTATTGAATCTTTTCTTAAGGCCCATAGAGATATTATGACTTCTTGCTTTACTCCTAAGAGGCTTGGAACATGTTTAACCTTATCTTTTTGGATGAAAATTAGGTAAGAAAATTTTTTGCCAAATCGTCAAAGCAGGTGACCAATTTAAGTGGTAGACTGTCAAACCATTTCATTGCCTCCTTGGTTAACGTAGTCGAGAAAGTTTTGCAGCGAGTTGCATCTGACGTGTCTGTCAAATACATACGACTTTTGAAATTACTCAGATGATGTCTTAGGTCAGTCTTTCCATCATAGACGTCCATGTCTGGCCTTTTAAAGTTTCAAGAAACTTTGGCCCGCATGATTTATTCTATGAATAGATCTTCCCCTACTAGAGGCGTTTCTTCTCGGGCAGCTCGGATTCTCCTTCTCTTGAAGTCAGATTCCAACTTTAAGAGTTTTTCTTCTAATTTCCTTCACCAATGTACCTCCCTTTCCAAGGCTCTTTCAAACTCTCGCTGTCGCTCTAGCTCCTACTCGAGTTGTTCTAACCGACTTTGATGTTCGTGGACAAGTCCTATAATTTCTGTGGGATCTCTTGGGCCGGATCCTTCAGGTCGATGAACTTCTGAGCTTATCCTGTGTCCTTCCGGATTTTGACGAATGTGTGTCTCTGGCAACACCTTTCCCTTTATCAATTCGAGGGGGTATGACTAATGCTCGCTCATCATTATATTGCTCTTCTTCTAGAGTTTCGTAATCGGAAGTGGTGTGCCCATCTTCTGGGATGTCGTCCCCTATCATATGGTCTTGATTTTCAAGTACTCGATAATGGCGCCAATGTTCCAAGGCTTACCTAGAACCAGGGTGATTTGGACCTGGATGCAAGATCCAGACGCCTTTGGGTGCAATGTCCGACATCTTCTCTTGCAGGGATAAAGCCATCCGAGTTCCTCATGAGGAGGTGGGGGTGGTACCTGCAAGGGACTCCAATGCATAAGTTAGTGTGAGTTTATGGCAAATTTTTAGTAGATTGGAGTTCGAAAAATACCTAAGGGTGTAAGGATATTTATAAGTGTAGAGATAGGGGTGGGTTTAAGGATGGATTTGTTACTCCCCTTTATTAGTGAAGTTATTAAAATCTCCTTTTTAGATGCGCAGGGGAGATTGTAGGAATTGGTTGGGATTCATCTTATTTGAATAAGTCAGGTCAAGTTGGTGCCGTGTGGACCGACTTTTATAAGGTTGGATAGGTCTCAAAGTGTGATTTGGAATCTTGCTCTGTAGACTAGACTTCTAATCATTTTAGACTTGACTAAATTATGGATCAGGTATAAACACTGCCCAAAAATAAAAAGTGAAAAAAAAAAACAAATAGACGATATTGTTGTGTGTTAATTGTTATTTAAAGGGTAAAGTATACTTTTTGTCTTTGAAGTTTGGCAAAAGTTTTTAAAATATCCCTAAATTTTATTTTGTTTCAATTTTGTCCAAAAAGTTTTCGATTTGCATCAAATATATCATCGACGGCTAAATTTTCAAAACAGTTAAGACTAATTTAATAATAATGCATGAAAATTATGCTTGATTTGTTTGTGTTGAAGATTGTTCTTATAAAATTGTTGTTGAATTGATCTTAAATTTTTTGAAAAATTAGCCATCTGGAATATATTTGATGCAAATAAAAAAATTTTGGGACAAAATTAAAACAAAATAAAACTTAAAGATATTTTTAAAACTTTTGTCAAACTTCAGGACAAACAATATACATTACCCTTATTTAAAAATTGCAATACTAAAAATATATTTCAAAATATTCGGTTAAAAATATCCACACTACAAATAAAATTAACAAAAGTCAATTTCACAACTCATCTTAAAAGAGCGCAATGAAACCATCAGTGCATGTCTTACATCAGTCACCATCCAAATTTCCAGACACTCAACTAAATAAATTGTTTAAGAGAAATATGCAGACTAGCTTCACTTTCAAAAAATCGCCTTCAATTGAATCCAGATGGATTAGAAATACAATCAATTATAATTACATAACTTTATTTGATTCACTTTCACTTACATTCACGAATAGCTATGGTTTGAATGTATTATATATCATATATGCTACAACATTGCCCCCTTATTACAGCAAAATATATCACTTGAAGGAATCAAACATCAAGAAAATGGTTTGCATTCCAACTTAAGACTCCATCAAGGTAGAAATGGATTGTGTGATGGGTATTCTTCCTTTTGTTTTTTGTAAGCCCTGCAAAACATTAGCAGAAAAGGATGTGTTTTGTGTCAATGAACAAACAACATACTTTATTTGTAAATAAAACCAGAACTGAATGAATCTGCCATATGATTGGTTGTCAATTGTCATATCACCTTGAAGCATTGAAACCTCCAAGTGCAACAGTTCCCAGAATGATACAAATGAAGGGAACTTTAATCAGAGCATGGTTTTTACTTCCTCCTTGACTCCTAGGGACTCCAGTTCTAACAACGCGTGAATACTGAACTGTACAGAAAATTTGCCAAATTAAATTAAGGAAAAAAGGAAAGTGAACAGAACAAGTTTAAGTCATATTCCAAAGGGATTTGGGAGAAACATTTACCAGAGTCTGAAATTCCTCCTCTCCCACCTGTTTCAGGAATTTTGTTCAGAAAGACTAATACACAGTTACACACGAATGAAGTTGCTAATTTTGTTAAAACTCTTACACTCTCGAGGTATTTTTCAAGGGAGATAAATCAACAAATCCATCGAATAAGACAAAAGAAACAGAAGAATACAAGTTTGAATTGCCAGGCTACACTAGAATAGCAAGTCAACGATTTCATTCAAGTTAAAATTCTGTAAGGATGAAGGCAAAATAATGAAATATGCAGAAAAATACATGTGAGCATATTTGCTTTGCAGTTGGTCAATAGCAGCATTTTAATGTACATTTATGGAATTATGGGAACCATGAAAACCGTCTGGGAAAGCTGATCCTTCACTACTGACATGATCTAAAATAATGAGTTTCTGCAAATTTTCATTTCCCATAATCTGGTTATATACTCCAAGTCTCAAGCAATACACTCATTCTGAATTTTGAGCATAGAGTAGGCCACCTTAGAATGCTATAAGTACATCATTTTAAATTTTCAAACAAAAGTCTAAAAAGGGACTCTGGAATGAATAAACTATGAGTCAAGGGATCTCGAAATTTACCAGATAGCAAGCATGCGTATGCTTCCGAAATCTGCAGGGGTAAAAAATGTTCAGTTAATCTTTCAATTTACCAGCCGGGGAATGTGGATATAAGAATGGCTAAAGGAAGGGCCATCCAACTTGAGAAAAACAACTCTCAGTTCAATTTAATTTAACACCCGAAAAACAAGTGTAGATATTGGCGTTCCTTGCCAATGCCTAGAGAAAGAATTGGGTGGGGGGAAAATCCAATTCAAATGAGATTTTTTGATCCTTTGTTTAAGGAATAAATAATATGACCATGAACTTCATTCATGAGTCATGGCATAGGAGGCCATAAGGGAAACTGGATGTTATTATCTTATCTACAAAATAACAGACTCATGTATCAGTCTATAAAGAAAGCATGTTCTGCTATCTGCTATGTTAACACACTGAAGTACTAGGCTTATATTGTAGTCTAACTTCAAATAAAGTATATAAAGGCACCAACAAATTCACAGCTAGTTATAAAAATGCACACACCATCCAAAATTCCCTTGAAATTTGCATACATGTTATAGAACTGAAATGCTCACCAGTTTAAACCTAGATTCAGCAAGAGGCTTTTCATGAGTTGGGAATAGATCAGGGTGAGATTCCCAAACCTTCTTCTTATAAGCTGATTTGACCTAAACAAAAGAAGAGTCAGAATTTTCACAAATAAAACGAGGGCAGAAGCAGAGTAATCTGATGAAGCTCCATTTTTTTTTCCTTTTAATTTTTTTAACTTAAAAGACTGATTAATGTTCAAAGATTATGCATTATGAAGATACCAAATCCAACGAATCAAACAAACTAAACCGCTGGGAGTCAGAGAAACAAGTACCGGAGCTAATAATAAGAACTGGGTAAGGCTCAAAAACTCAAAATGAGTTGATGGAAATAGGAAAGTTTGAATTGGCAATTGCGATTGAAGGATTGAATTGGAAACCCTAAGCAGTAGTTAGTAGAAAAAGGAAGGATTTGTATCAAACCTGGGAGGTAGTGGGACGTGTATTAGGTGGGAAACCGAGCAAGATTCTGGCTTCATTGGCGTCCATTTTGAGATGAAATTGTAGCAGCAGAGACCATTTGGCGGGTTCACTCACAATCGGTGTGAACCTTTAAGCCTCAGCCTCAAAGGGTGAAGGGGTTTACCGGTTTAGTTTGCTTGTTGCACATCGCAGATGCAGAGAGAGAGAGAGATGTAATTAAGAGAGATAAAATTTTCAATTTTATTGGTAACTAAAATTTTGGTACAAATCCATGCACGACAAGTTTGTTTTTGAGAAAGTCTCGATCACCAGCATTTTTATTAAAATTTAAGTAATATTTAATTATTAAAAAATATATAATTTTATATTATTAAATAAAAATATTAATAATAATTAATTAATGATTATAAATCATAAAATATAATGACTCCTAGCATTATTCTTTTCTTTTACTTTTCAATACAGTGCTGGTACCAACAATTTTTCACGTTAAACAAATTAAGAAAGAAAAAGAAAAATAAAAATGGTGGCTGACGGGATGAAGTATAATGATTAAGCAATAAAAATATGACAAGACATGTTTTCTTTTGTTTTTTCCAAATTTGGTTTTTATTAAATCGAAAATAGTTAAATAAAAAGATTAAACCAACTGAATTTATTGATTTTTTTAATAAAATAAAATAATTAATATTAAATAATAATATTTTTTTATTAATTTATTTTATTTTTAAAAAATTAGGTGATTCAGTTGGTTTAGTAATCTTCAATTCAACTATTTTCGGTTCAACAAAAAATCTAAGTTTGATCAATAATAAAATAATGTCATCTGTTGTATTTTCAGCATTTAGTTATAAAAATTCTTCTAATAATATTTTGCGTCTACATTTTAGAATTCTCCAAAAAAAAATTGTTTTCGGTCAAATTAAAGAGTCAGTACTCGAAAAATTTTGCCGCTAATAAAATAATACCTAACTTTTGTTATTGACAAAATATTCCCTAAACAATTTTAAAATTTGACAAGCATGTCTTCGAGTTTGCTGGAACAAATCTTTAGCAAACACAATACTAACGTGGCTACTGTATGTTTGGTGACTTGACAAACCATCCCAAATCCTAATCCCCCCTCCCTCCCCAATGCACACTCAACGAACACTCTCCCTTCCCATCGCAACCCCCTTCCCTCCCTTTACTCAACGAACACTCTCCCTTTCCTCTCTCTCCCCATCACAGCCCCCTCTCCCTCTTTAACACACTCCCCTCCTCTCTTTCCCCAATGCACTCCTCCCTCTCCCTCCCCAACGGTTCCCCTATCATTGGCGCTATCGCCGCTAGCGCAAAACGTGAAATGCTGAAGATGCAGGCTCGTCAACGCCATTAAATTCAGTGATTTCGGGAACAACGTATTTTCATAGACATAATCCCTAGGACAAACAGAGAACTTCAAAGACGTCAACATCTTGCACGAGAAAATCGCCTGAGAAATGTGAACGATATGGCATTTCATCGAGATACCTAAGTTGCGAACCTTATGCGAGATCGCATAATTGGCAATTCTTTTGAGGACATGAGGCTCGATGCAACAATGGCGCTCAAAATCGAGGTTGAGGACGGCAGAGAAGGTGTCGCGGCCAGTGGCGGAGCTTAGTTCAGACAAGGGGTGATTTTCTCATGCAAGACGTTGACGTCTTTGAAGATAATTGTCAAGATACTTTTGGGGGGCCAGATAGAAGATACTTTTTTATTTTTTCAAAAAATAAAAAAGTATCTTGACAATTATCTTCTATCTGGCCCCCCCAAAATTTTGTTTCAAGCTCCGCCACTGGTCGCGGCGGCGAGAAAGGTGGAGACAGATTTCGTGAAGGTTTTGAAGGTGCAGAAGTGGGAAGAGTGAAGAGTGAGGGTTGGGAGAAGCTTCTAAAGATTCCTCTAGCGGCGCGAGAGGACGCAGGTTTGGACGGCGTGTTTGGCGTTCACGAAGGAGAGCACGTAGAGGAGGACGCAATCGGGTAAGTCGCTGAGTCTGTCTTTGGGATTATGTTTCAGTGTGCCTTGGTCTTTTGCTGTTGGGCAAAAATGACATATCGTATTCTGAAGAAGATATTGGTGTCGGTTTCTCAGGTGGAGGGAGATCAAAGACAAGGTTGGGAGACTGTTATACTGCTACGACTGGCTATTATTATTACAGCAAAATACCAATAAAACAAGAACTGGAATAGCAAATCGGTAGAGAGAAGGAGGAACCGTTCTCGACGTATGAGAGATTAAGGGAGGAACCTTTGGGGAGGGAGAGGAGGGGAGTGCATTATAGAGGGAAGGGTGGGGACTACGTTGGGGAGGGAAGGGTCAAGGTTGGAGGGGGTTTGCCAAGTCCCCAAACCATGGTGGCCACGTCAGCATTGTACTTGCTGGATACGCTTGTTAAATTTTAAAATTTTTTAGGAATTATTTTGTCAATAACAAAAGTCAGATACCATTTTGTCAGCGTCTAAATCTTTCGGATACCGATTTGGTATTTACCTCAAAATTAAAACTAAAAGAAAATTCATTATTGTTTACACTAGTAGTGTATGTTACGACTTTAACAGAATAAATTACATTACGAATTCAAAATTTTTACTCATACTTATAAAATGGCTAATAAATACATTTTTTGGGAAAAAAAACACATAATACATATATAATAAAGTTTAAATTATATCTTTTATGGCTAATATACTGAACTTCTTTAATATTAAATTTAATTAAATTTTATTTTTAATTTTTAAATAAATTTTAATTTTTTTCTTCTGTAATTTCAATTTTTTTACAACAGAAAATTATTCAATTTACTTTTTAATTTTTCTCTTAATAAAAAATAAATTTACTTAGAATCAAAGTAATGTGGTTAAGAATAAAATTAAAAAATAAATTTATTTAGAATGAAAGTAATGTGGTTAAGAATAATTTATTTAGATGTACTTAAAAAATAATTGAATAATTATCTATCGTAAAAATTTGATATTATTAAAGAATAAAATTAAAATTTATTTCAAAATTAAAAATAAAAGTTAACTAAATTAAATATTAAATAATTTTAGTAAAAAAATATAATTTATATTTTGTTGAATATGTACTATGCTCTTTTTTTTGCAAATAAATGTACTAATCATTCTACAAGTATTCCGTGATGAGTAAAAATTTTTAAATAATAAAATTAAAAAAAAATACTTTGAATAAAAGTAATGTGATTAAGAGTAATTTATTAAAAAAATAATTGAATAACTATGTACCATAAAAAAATTGATATTATTGAAGGATAAAATTAAAAATAAAATTTATTTAAATTAAACATTAAAAAAATTTGATACATTAGAGACAAAAATATATATTTTATATTTTATTTTATATATATATATATATATATATATATATATATATAATTTTTTTTTATTTTATTTGATTTGATAATTTTTTTAAGAATAATGTATTATTTTTGTCTCTAATATTTTTATCCTATATGTGTTGGGAAAGCCAACAAAAATTTATTCAGGTAAGTCCAAATCCAATATATTTTTAATGTTTAAAACTAAAAATTATTGTGCAATAAAAATAAAAAATAAAAATTAAACTTAGATGTTTTAAATTATAATAAATTAAAAAATTTAGAGAGTCAGACTCGTTACCTCAACTAAGTTCCGCCCGTGAATCCACCCGTCCTTCAAATATTCATACATTGAAACATTGAGACCTACATATGGTATCTGGATAATGCCAAAACAAAGTATATTAACAAAGAAGAAGAACATAGGGAAATCTTTTAAAAACATAAAGAATGAAAAATAAGTTTTGGTTCAAAGGTGTTAGCAGAAATAAAAGTCAACACATTTTTAGTTCAAGAATAAAAAGAGACTTGTGTGCGTAGTACATACAACTCCTATGACTGATTGTAGCCATCCTTTATACAAGGATCGAGGGCATGCTGACAGAGCATGAAAAATTCCTCTGTATTGGTGTTATAAAATTATGGAAGATAAATTAAAAAGTTACAGCCAGCAGTGCTAACTCATCTTCCATAAACAACACTAGTAGAAATAATTACAAATGAAGTAAAAATCCTAAGTTTCTTCTTTTTAACTATACCTGGACAATTAGCAGGATCAATTAGAATTATTTAGTATATTTTAATATGAAAAAATTTAGGAGGTCAACAATTTAATTTTATTAAATTTTACTTAGTATATAAATAGCAAAATAAAAATGAGTAATCTTATACTATTGGAGAAAATCTCACACCATTAAAAATATTATTAATGGCTACTTAATGACTACAAATCACAAAAGTGACTGGCCCTAACATTTTTCTTTGAATATTTATTATAAAATATTATATTTTTATTATTTCGATTCTCTTAACACTTATAAATATCTTTTTATATTGTATTATTTTAATACAACTTAAATATATTTAATAATACACAAATCCTTTTTTCAGTTTAACCTCCATGTCTATACGGTAAGTTGCAAACGTGGCAATGATTCCAGTACATGCGCCGGCTCCAAGACCCAAATGGTTTTCAGATGCAAAATTATTTGAGAATGTATAAATTTCCTTAAAAAACTAACATGCATGCGCCTTGGTTAAGAAAATTTTAAAAGGACAAAACATGTTCTAATGACGTTTAGATGCATCGTAGAGTGATCTAACGAGAAATGCTTTCATTGTATGATTTACAGTTTGTTGCCGATAGAGCTACAAAATACCCCTGCATTAGTATTAAGCAATAGTTTCAGGAACACAATCGCAACAGAAAAATAAAATAAATATCAAAAGATAAAAGCATACTTGGATGCTTCATCATAGCTTAAGAACTTCACTATCCAATCTTTTGAGAATTAAATCAACACAAACATCACGATTTTGACCATTAACGCCTATTGTATAAAGTCTTAATACAAGATTGATGTTTTAATGCATTGAAAAAAATATATAAAAACTTTATTTTTTTAGTACTTTTTATAAGATGTTTTTTTAGCATGTTTTTAACTGAGGGTAATATTAGAGAGACAAAAAAAAAAAAAGTCAAAATTTATCACAATAATTAATAAATATTAAATAAGATAAATTATAACTATTTTTTATTATTTTTTTTATTAGCAAATATTTCCGTTCTTTTAATCAAAGTGGGACGAAAAGCGTTTCATTTAAAGTTTTACTAAACTAAGTTGAATGATAATGTAATAGTTATTAAAGTATATACCAAAGGTAATTATCTATTTGCAAATTAATAATTATGATTAGAGATAAAGTTTACATGATTCAACAATAAACATTACATGGGATAACAATATGGAGTACATAAGTACATAACACGCATTGTTGTTCAATATATAGCCTACATATGTATCATGTATGTATCTGTTTCATCATTTGATCATACGAAATCAACATCATATATATCCACATAGATCCTGTAATATTGTTGATGAATTTATCTAAATTTTCTTTAAATTTATTTTTCACTCCAAACATTATAAATAAAAAATTTAAAACAATGTTATATAATATATGAAAACTCATGTATAGTTATTTTTATGTAAAATTAATAACTAAAAATTATTAAATGATTTGATATGTTTAATTAAATTATTATCTAATTATTTTTAATTATTAATTTTATATAAAAATAACTGTATATAAATTTTAACATAAAATTGATTAATTTTAGTAATATTTGATTAATATTTTATATTTTAAATACTAAATTTTAATTTTAATTTTACATATTGACTAATATTAATAAAAAGTTAATTTCCTGACATTTTCAAAAATAATCCACTTTAAATATATCAGATTAGAAAGTTAACAATGATAACTATTATTATCGTTTCCATAATACATAAGAGTACATAAAAAGTACACAGGATAACAATCCTTGTTATTTTTGGAAAATAGTTATTTTTTAATTTATAATTAAAAAAATCCTTGTTAAATATGGCTTATTTCGGTGAACCTATATATTTTTAGAAACGATAACAATGGTTGCCATGGTTAAATATGACTTTTTATATTTATTTATAATTAAAAAAAATCCTTGAAGAGGTCATGTTTGTTGTCTGTGTATATTTATGTATTCTTATATATATTGTTTGTAGATCTATATACTACTTGGAGATGATTATAATGGATTAAAAAGCGGAATTAAAAAAACTTAAAAGGAGTTTACCGAGGGTTAGGCGAACTTGATTAAATGAAAAAAAAAAATCATATTTAAAAAATTAAAGTCCAAAAATTATATTAGGAAAAATAATAATTTTTTTTAATTTTAATTTTATATATTGACTAATATTAATAAAAAATTAATTTTCTGACATTTATCAAAGGCTTTTATACACCGTTGATGCACAACCATAAACACATTGTAGAGACATGCTCACTACAAGAAAAAAGGGTCTGTCGGCACCTTTTTTTGCCACGCTTTTAAAGCATGTTCAAAAATGGTATATGGGCATGCTTTTGCGAGGGTGGCCATTGATTTGTGATTTAGTCACGTTTTTTTTGCCACGCTTAAAAAGCGTGGCCATAGAGAGAAATCGGCACGCTTTTATGAGGGTGACCACTTATTTAAATTTTGGCCACGCTTTTTTATCGCCACGCTTAAAAAGCGTAACCATAAAAGAAAATTGGCACGCTTTTGAAGCGTGGCAAAATGGTTTCATTATTGTTACATTTTTAAAGCGTGGCCGTTTCCTCTAAATCTTTTGGCATGCTTTATAAGCGCTTGAGCTTAATTAAATAACGATAATTAACGATAATGTTAAGAAAGATAATATTTAAAATAATTTTATATAATATAATATTTATAATTTTATATATATAATATTTATAATTATATATTTATTATATTTAAAAGGTTGAATTACTCTGTTGGTCCCTATAATTTCGCAAAATTTTTAAGTAGGTCCCTATACTTTTTTTCCTTTTAATTGGTCCCTATACGTTAATTTTTTTTTCAATTTAGTCCCTACTAACGTTAAACGTCTAAAAAATGTTAGTGAATTGTGAAATTACTTTTATACCCTTAGGGACCTAATTAAAAAGAAAAAAAAATATAGGGACTTAATTGAAAATTCGGTAAAATTATAAATATTCAATGAAAGATATTTCTATAATCCCTATTCAATGATTCTAAGACATGAAAAATATTCCTATAATCCTTTTTATTTTGTCACTATCATTCTTTTCCTTATTTATATACAAATTGTACCAAAAATACTTTCTCTCTTTTCTTTTCGACTTTCAAAATACCTTATCTTAAGAACCTCAAAAAAAGAATGGATAAAATGAAATAGAAATAGTAGTAATAAGCATATATCAAATTCAGTTTTCATCCTTCAAGTATTGATTATGATAATGCATCCAATTTACATAATAAACTTTACATTAATACTTAAGAGCATACTTACATCTAGTTTGGAATTGGAGGAATGCATCCACCAATTGATATTGTATACAAATAAACAATAATCGATGTAAAATAAAATACTACAATTTTGTATGCGCCCTTTAGCAAATGGACAAAAGATTATCACTATGAAAATCCATGCTATGCCTAATGAATACAAAATTGGGTGACTTCAATTCAATAGGTAACTACTCATGCCTGTCTAAGAACTTCTCTATAACGACTGAGAATGCCCCAAAGCCAGCACAACCAGCACATGCTGCTTTTGGACCACCTACAATCACAAAGCAACACCAAAGCATTCTGAAACAAAGGTAGAGAACAAATTTTTGAACTAAACAAGAAACATTTAAATCTTAATTGAAAACAATGTATTCATGCCGCATTGCAGCCCAATATTAATTCATACCACATTGCGCATGGTATCTCACTCGTCTTTCCTCTCTCTGGCGCTTTCTCGTCAGAAGTTCATCCTTCGCTCTCTCCTTCTCGAGCTCTTTCCTCTTCTTTTCTGCATTAATCTTTCGCTTCTTTTCCTGGATGAGGTTCAGACAAAACACGGGAAGAAACATCATTCTAAATATTGGAATTCTAAATATTACCAAAGGAGTGCGTATAGAAATGAAGTTGCATTTGGTTAGATACAAATATGTTTGATTAAAATGCGAAAGTGTTCTACTTCTATATTTCCTTTTTCAACGGTTAACTTCGAGCAGAATAGATATTATCTATCTTGTATTGCATATAAAAAAGAACTGAACAAATTAGAAGAAATTCCACACCTGAAATCCAACTGGGGGACTAGGACCTTATCCAACTTTAATATCCTTGTATTGCAAACCTGATTCAGTAGTTACCATAGGCACCTTCATTGTATAAAATGTTCAAAGTCAACATTAGTCATTTGGCTATGGATATTCCAAGTAAAATCCATTAATACCATGGTGGTCATTGATCAAGGATCTTAAAAATGTGAATATTAAAACTTAAGTGCAATAATATAGATTGGTTATTAACACATTCTTTGCATGGTGCACAAATTCTTTGAAAATATAAGAATGTCTGCTATTCCTTTAATACTAATAATGCTTTGAATTTCCAAGATTTATTTGAAGAATTTCTCTTAAAAAATAACTGACATTTGAGAAACGTGCTGACTAACATTAGTAGAAACAGGAGATGTAATGCAATTACATCAAATATCAAAGCATTATTAGCAATTTACAACAACCATTTGTAATGTCTTAGCAGAGAAAAACAAAGAAAGGAGGCAGAGAAGGAAACAATGTATTCTCACCATACATTTTTAAGCTCCTTCTCACAAGCTTTATCACGTAGTTTCGGCTTATCTTTCGGGGGCAAACCAGCTCCTTTGGCTTCCAATGAACCAACAAAGAGGCTTGAGATTCCCAAAGCCAATCCAAGAAAGTCTCTGCGGGAATTGGTATTAACCATAGCAGCACATTCAGTTGTACCTGAGGCCTTTGTTTTTACCACCGATCTTCGGTATTGCGGAACCAAGTATCGAAACCTGTCAGCAGCAATGCCTTGAGGATTGCAGCCCAAACTTTTACAAGTAGAACCTGTATGCCTCTATGACAATGATCAATTAAACTCATAATCAATTAATTATAGATAACATACATAATCAAAACTCATAATCAATTCAACTCTCTCAAAGGCATTTAATCAAACACCTTATTTCCAATCTCACCTCTTTTCTTATTTCTAACATAATGAATTAATTACAAATAAAATACATAATCAGAACTCATAATCAAAATTTTTTAGCATAATCAAAACTAATTTTAGCAAACTAAACTTCACAATTAGATCAATTGGTTTTCTTTATCATTCAGAATGCTGGTTACCTAATCAAATAAAGTCAAATTATATACAAGCAGCAACAAAAAATAAGCATAAGCAAAATTAGAGGTATTTAACAATTAAGATTTCTCAACATTGAACCTGAAGCATTAGAATCGGGAGAGGATGCCGTTTGACTACTAGTTATTTTAAGTATAACATTTCTCCCGTTCTTAGTGTAGTGGGAGGAAGACATTATTGAGAAGAATTATTATCCAATGTTGAAAAACTAAAACAAAATTCAATCATCACCTGTTGTTGCAGAACCAGTCCAGACAGAAAAACGCAGAGTCGAGGAGCGGCGATTTGAGGCAAGGCACCGCGAGGCGCGATGAGGCAAGGCGGGACGAGGGGATGCAATAGACAAGGCGGATGAGCGGAGCAGAACAGTGCACCTGTGGGCGACGCAGAGGAACGACGACCACCCAGCGACAGACGACGACGATGCCATGGAAGACGGCAGCAGAGTGCGACGGAGGAGAAATCCAATTGAGAACTTTGGAGAATAACCTAGGGATAGTTAGAGTTCTCTGATTTTGGGGACAAAAATATAAAGGGTATTTTTGGTATTTTATAAAAATAGAGATGTTTTTAATTAAATTTTTTGACTAAATTATGAGAATATTCGATTTTTTAATGGAATATTCTATTATTTCAAACGATTTTATGACGGTAAGGACTAAATTAAAAAAAAAAAAAAGTATAGGGACTCAATTAAAAGAAAAAAAGTATAAAGACCTAATTGAAAATTTTGCGAAACTATAGGGACCAACAGAGTAATTAAACCTATTTAAAATTATATAATTATTATAATAATAATTAATAAATATTAAATAAAATAATTTTTTGTTGTCATTTAAATATTATTGATTAGATAATATCATGTATGTATTTGTTTTTATCGTACAAAATCCACAGCATATCACATAGATGTTGTAATATTATGTATGAATTTATCTTGATTTCTTCAAATTTAGTTATAAGAGACATGCATGCGCTTAATTAACCTTCCCCATTCCTCTTCCGTTAAGAGCTCACACCACATGCACTTAGGTAGCGTTTGGTGGAGAGACAGAGACGAAAAGACTGAGACTGAGAGACAGAGACTAAGAGACAGTGACTGAAATAAATCTCAGTATTCTGTTTGGTGCAAAATGGGAGACAGGAATTAAAACAAGAATGAAACTCTAATTTAATTTGCACAAAGGGTAAAATTGGAATTAATTAATTGAAATGAAAGTATTTTAGGTATAAAATGTTATTAAAGTTTCAATCTCCATCTCTAAAAATTTCAGTCTCCTGTGTCCCTACTTTTTGGAGGTACTGAAATACTGAAATTTTAGAGACAGAGACAGAAATTTTAGTACCAGTCTCTGAACTAACAAACACGATACTGAGTCTCAGTCTCTCAGTCTCTGTCTCAGTACCTCAAAACAAACGCTACGTTACAGATCAAAAGCTTTTGCGAAAGAAAAGGTAAACCTCTAACTGTCTCCGTTTATCATCCTTTTTTTAGTAATATCAGTCACTATTTAAACCCCACCCTCCTCCATTCTTCTTCACCACTCTCCATACCCACAACCATTAGGGTAGGAAGGTGCTTCCTTCCCTAGTTATTTTAGCATTTTTTTTTCTTTTTTCCTTCTCCTCTCGGATATCAGTATCTTTACTCAAACTTTCACCGGAGGTTAATTTAAAAAAAAAAAAAAAAAAAAAAAAAACCGAAAATCAACACATTCCCAACAACAAAATGGCGGGGTCGGGAAAGATTATAGCTGCTGTTGTTTCAATTCTACTTGTAGTAGGAGTTGTTGTTGGTGCCGTGGTAGTTGTGAACAACAACGGCACCGGAAACAATGGAGGAGAGTTGAAGACGTCGAACAAGGCGGTGAGCGCAGTGTGTCAAAGCGCCGATGATCAGAAGCTCTGCCACGACGTGCTGACACCTGTGAACTCATCAAATCCCAAGGACTACATCACGCAGGTGGTGAAATTCTCCACGGAAAGCGTGTTGAAAGCCCTTAACATGAGCGACAGGCTCATGGTGGAGAGCGTGGCCAACGGCACCAGCGACGGAGGCGTCAAGATGGCTCTGGACGACTGCAAAGACCTCTTGCAATCAGCGATCCACGAGCTTGAGGCCTCCGGCGTGTTTGTGAACAGCCAATCGCTTCCGGAAGTGTTCACAAACAGTGCGGAGCTGAAGAACTGGTTGGGCGCCGTGATCGCCTACCAGCAATCTTGCCTTGACGGGTTCGACACCGATGGGGAGAAGCATGTCCAAGGTCAGTTGCAGAGCGAGAGCTTGGATAGCGTGATGAAGCTCACCGCCTTGGCCCTGGATGTTGTCGCCGGTGTCTCTAAGGTTCTGTCTGAGTTAGGGCTCAACTTGACCAACAGGCCCGTTCGTCGCCTCCTTGGGCTTGATAAATATGGCTTCCCAAGTTGGTTGTACCCTCATGACCGTAAGCTCATCAATGAGGCCAGCCAGGGTTCCATTGTCCCGAACGCTGTTGTTGCCAAGGATGGTAGTGGCCAGTACAAGACTGTTTTGGAAGCCATTAATGCTTACCCCAAGAAACACCAAGGCAGGTGGGTTATCTATGTTAAGGCTGGTATCTACGACGAGTACATCACCGTCGACAAGGCCAAGCGTAACATCTACATGTACGGTGATGGCCCCGCCAAAACCATCATCACCGGTCGCAAGAACTTCGCTGAAGGTGTCAAGACCATGAGGACTGCCACCTTCACCACCGTTGCTGAGGGATTCATTGCTAAGGGTATTGCTTTTGAGAACACCGCCGGTCCAGGTGGACACCAAGCAGTGGCCCTCCGCGTGATGGGTGACCGCTCAGCCTTCTTCGACTGCGCGTTCCGTGGCCACCAAGATACCTTGTACGCCCATGCTCACCGTCAGTTCTATCGCAACTGCGAAATTAGCGGCACCATTGACTTCATCTTCGGCTACGCTTCAACCTACATCCAGAACTCCAAGATCATCGTGAGGAAGCCCAAGGCAAACCAGCAGAACATCATCGTTGCTGACGGTACCGACCAGAAGAACATGCCATCGGGTGTAGTCCTCCATAACTGCCAGATCTTGGCAGAGCCAAGCCTGGAAGCAGAGAACGGGAAGGTGAGAACCTTCTTGGCAAGACCATGGAAGGCGTTCTCGAGGGCAGTGTTCATTGAGAACACCATCGGTGGCTTCATCAACAAGGAGGGTTACATTCCATGGTCACCAGCTGCCCCCAACAACGAGCACGCATACTTTGGTGAGTTCGGAAACATTGGAGCTGGTGCTGATGCTTCTGGAAGGGTCAAGTGGGCCAAGGGTCTTATCTCCAAGGATGAGGCTTCTCAGTTCACTGTTGACAATTTCCTCCAAGCTAACTCATGGTTGCACGACACTGGTTTTCCTTTTGATGCTAGCTTCACCAAGAACTAAATTTAAATACGTACAATTGTAACTGTATCTAAGACTAGTCATGGTGATAGCTAGATGTATAACCATGAGTGTGAATTGAAACACACCAGCAATTTGTATAACAGTGTTGAAAATTAAAGAGTGGATCATAAATTTGTGGGACATAGTGTTAAGTCTTGCCCTTTCTTTTCTTAATCATCTTTCTCCTCCCACGCATCTTCAAGTTCATTACAGTATTATCCCGCGGAAGTTAATTTTATATAGATGAGTGCTACATGGACAGCAACTTTTGTGTTTTGTAACCATCAATTGGTCATCAATAGTGTAATAGAAAGTATGAGAAGCCAATAAAATATTTATACAATGGAAAAGTATAGATAACCAACAAGGTTTTTAAACAATGTGTAGACAATGTGAATGAATAGGATTAAAAGAGTAAATTTGATTAGTAGCATTAAATTAGGGTGCAGTGTATTTTCATTTGATTGATGGTTGCTCATGTTGTTCAAAATTTTTATTGTTCCCCTAACACTCCCCTTATACAATGTGTACAATGGAGGATTAGGGAGTATTAGAGATATGACCATTAGTGTTACCTTTTGCCATCAGTTGAAGCTTTTGGGATGACATGGTATTAGAACTCTGAATTTAAAAGGTAAGAGTTCGATCCTTGGAGATGTTCATTTTGTAACTCAATAGCTCATTGTACATATTGTACAAATAGTCCATTGGCTCTCTAGACTCACAGTATAATAGTATTTTTAATAGCGTGAAATTAAATCCAATGTTGTAGAATCAGGTTAAATATTAGCCAACTTTTTTAAAAGTTGCTCGCCTCCTATATTTTCCCTTTTATATATTATGAATTTGAGTTTATTTTGCATTTCGATTGAGCATCATCAATTCATAACCAAGATCTTCATTGGGCAATTTTCTTTATAAAGATTTATATGAAAAATTCAGTGCAATAATTATGAAAATCAGGAAAAAATATTATTCAGATAACTATTTAAAAGAAAAAAAAATCAAAACAAAATTATTTTTTTTTAAAACATTAATCATTTACAAAAATTATTATATTTTTTTTGCTAGGTGGACATCGAGGGTGAGAAACTCCAAAGCAAAAACAAATAACTAAGAAAAATAGGATCACTTTAATAAAGATACTAAAAATGTCTTTTTTTGTTAAGATGTTTACATGTGTTATGTTATTATTGGATAATAAACCTAATTGTCTGCATTATAATTATTAGACTCGATTTGATTCGATCGAATTATATAATTTAAACTGAATATCTTTAAATTTTTTGATAAAAAAAACAAATATATTCCTAACTTTTTGTTTTGTGGACATTTAAATCTTTAAAAGTTTAAAAATACAATTAAATTTTTAAAAAAAATTAGATTTATTATTATTGTTATAAAAAAAATCAGTTTTATTCTAATTTGTTAAGAAATTAAAAATTAACCGATTCATTAATACGTCAAATAATAATGCGACACGTAAACGTCTTTACAAACAAATGGTTTTACGCTTTTTTATGGAGCATCCCAAAACAATAAATAAGAGTACATACTTCCTTTACATACTTAGAGAACAATGGGATAAATATTGTTTTGATCCTAACATTGAGGGTTAGAATCGAAACCGTCCCATCAAAATTTTCGATTTAGAATCATCTTTAAGGTTTTTTTTCGTATTAAAATTATCATTTTTAATAAAATTTTTAATTTTATTCCTAAACTATCCTTATTTTAATAAAAAATTATAAAATTTTAAAAAAATAAAATAAAACACGCGTGGGGTGGGGGGAAGGGGAAAGGGGGAGGGGGACGGCAGCAGCGAAGCTTGGAGCCGCCGTCGCCGTCATCGTGGCCGTCGCTGCCTCGCCGCTTCGCAACCTCACCGCCTCGCCCCCTCGCCACCTCGCCGCTTCATCTGCACCTCGCTTTCTGCTTCTGCATCTTGCTTCCACTTTTTTGCTTTCCTAATTTTGCTTCTTGCTTCTGCTTCTTGCTTTTTGCTTCTGCTGCTTCTACTTCTTGGTTTGGTGGTGGTGTTGGTGGTGATGGTGTTGGTGTTGATGCTGGTGTTGCTTTTTGCTTCTGCTTCTTAGTTTGCTTTTGCTGCTTCTTGCTTTTTGCTTCTGTTGATTTTGAGTTTTTGCATCTGTTTCTGCTTCTTGGTTTGGTGTTGGTGGTAGTGGTGGTGTTGGTGGTGGTGGTGTTGGTATTGGTGGTGGAGGAGGTAAGTGCTGGTAGGGGTGAGGGTATTTTTGTTCGAAAAAAATTAATAGGACGATTTTAATACGAAAAAAACGTTAAGGATGATTTTAAATCGAAAATTACGATTGGATTCTGACCCTCAACGTTAGGGACAAAAACAATACTTATCTCGATAACAAATTAAGCAATCCTTGTTAAGGTATGTAAGGTTTCTATAGCATCAAAAGCCTAGGAAATAGTATAAATCAAGAGTTGGAATATAAAAAATGTAGAGATCATGGAGAAAGATTTTAACCTTTCTTGGCTAGTCATTTATAATATTTGTATATAGATTATATATAATATTTAATTTATTTTTAATACATACTTTATATTTATATTATATATTCTGTACAAATGACAAGTTTTTTTTTTTTACAATAATATAATTGCATATAAAATTATAAATTTTAAAGATAAAAATATTTATTTTTAATTATAATTGCAAAAAAAATTAAAATTCAATATTTTTTTTTTAAATAAATGTCTACATTTAGTTATTTTTATTATGTTTATAAATATTTTTAAAACGTTTTTATCTTTTTTTTCTATCAAATTTTTTAGTTGAGAGATATTTTTACAGTACGGATCAAAATTCTCAATCTTCTAAAAGAGTTATATAACAAATATTTTTAATGGAAAGTAGAGAAGATGCTTGGAACTATGCTAAGAGTACAGTCAATGAACTCATTCATTCCAGAGATAAATTTGTTCAAATTTGTGTGGAAGTAAAACTGAAAAAGAAGCAAGTACCTGCATTTTATCATTTTATGCCTTGGAAAGGAATTTAAAAGTGAATACTAAGGCGTCCATCAAAATCATTTTAGACTAAAAGATATGGACATAAAATAGATGATTGTCGAGAAAAAACCAGTAAAGCAGACGAAAATGCTAAAGGAGAAGCGACTATGGTCAGCCGAAACAACCACCATGATGACAGCAACACTGTTGGGATTAGTCAGCCAGAGCAGAATCACAACAGTATCAATTATGCACTAAGAAAAATCATACATCAAGATTTGAGGTTCTAAACAATCATGAACCCTTCTGAGGAAGATTTGGAAGTAAATGCTGAAAGCAATCAATATGCCAACAATTCTACTCGATAATTACCAGCAGCGCACCAAGAATGGAAAGCAGAACAAAAATATATAAGGCAACTTGAAAAATAATGCATCTAGCAGAGTTATAAAAAAGAAAGAATACATAAACCAGCAAAATTAATTCTGAAGATCAGTCCAAACCTAGGAGCATCGTTCTGACCAAGCAAAAGGAATTAACGAAACAGGTTACTGATAACAATAATGAAAGTAGGAAGACAGAAAAATAAAAAAGATTTCAAAAAATACTGGAGATAATTTAACAAACTCAGCAAAGGAAATCTATTCTATTATATAAAAATCGAATTTCTCCACTTAATAATAGAAACTGACGTGGCATGCTTCTGAGAGTATTTTTCGATTTATTTCTTTTAACTCATTAATATACAAGTTATTACGATAAACTAACTATATCAACTAATTGATTTGATTAGATATTTAAATATCATATAATCATATAATTTATTATAATTTATATCAATTTGATTTGGTAATATTTTCTAATTCATTTATTTTAATATTCTGTTAGTATTTTTTAATTTAATTCTTTTAATTTATTAAACCAAATTTATTGTGTATACTAATTAATTAATTTGATTAATTTATTAGTCATTAAATAATAAATTTATGAATAAAATAGACAACTGAGATATTTTCAACTAATAATTAAATCAAATCAAATCAAATAATATATATTAAGCTAAATTCAAATAATGTGAATTAAATACTAAATTAAAATAAGATAATTTCTTACTTATTCAAGTTGAGTGCAATAAATACAAATTAATTTTGTTAGATAATCATAGTTGTCTGATCTACTATGTAACACCCTACTACACAGTGTTTTATGCTTAAGTCATAGAACAGAGGTAGTGTGGTATTACAGACCTTTAATAGTAAGGATATACATATAATACTGAAAGAAATAATATACTAGGAGCCTTGAAACAGAGCGGGTAAACAAAAATCGCAAAATAAAAAGCGCAACGCTCAAGGAATAGGATTACTTGCGTGCTAAGAAACCTAATAGGAACATGATAAAACAATAAACGAAGGGATAAAGAAAAGCCAAGGAACAACATAACTAGCCTCTGACTCAGCTTGCGAAGCTAAGGCTGGCCGGAGGATACATATATACATATAAACATACATAAGTGTCCCCAAAATATACCAAAATACCAAAGTAAACTCCTATCTCTCCCTCAACCTCTAAGAGGAGCAGCATACATAAGTTACTTGGAGAGTAAGCTACACATATACATACATATATACAAATAGAAACCAAAATATACCCAAGGACTACTTCGCTTTCCAGAATCCAGACGCCTAGCGAGGAGCCTCTCGACCTGCATCTGAGAAACAACAATACAATATGGAATGAGAACCGGAGGTTCTCAGCATGGTAAAAGTGCCACGCGTATAAGAAATACGGTCCTGAGAATGCCATAGGCAATCCTAGAACTCCGTTATTCAATTAACCAACTTAAGTACTAAACAGAAGCCATAAACAGGGGTAGGTATTCTAAATCTGCCTAACTTACTCAAGTTCAAGCTTAACCTAACATCAAACCATTTCCTCCGTTTTCTCCATCCTTTCATCATTCAGAATGTAACAGAAACAAGCAACCAAACAAGTTCACGCACAAGTAATGATCAAATAGTACAAATAACAAGTATAACAAATAGCAGGTAATATATATCAATTAGGCATACCCAAAAAAATGCATAGCAATCAATACAAACAAATGCATATGATGCATGCCTGTCCTATGGCTGATGGGGCCCATCTGTCGGTTATCCAGCCAACCCGACAAGTCCGAAAACCTTAGACTGTCCCCCGTCGCGCATCCCCAAGAGTCTATGCATAGAGTTCACATTCAATCATCATATAATCACTCAATGGGGGCTATCCATACCCGGGAATTTATACGTGCCCGGTCACCCTTACGACGTAGGGTCAACAGAGTATCGAGATTCAACCTGGAACACGTGGTGGCGAGCCACGGCTCTTACCCAGGGAACTCGTATCTCAGATAGCATTATTCATAAGCCATTTCATAGTCATAATCATTATTTAATCATTCATCAAGCCATGGCATATTAACTCCTTTTATTAACAACCTCCCTTTCACATTTTTCATCGTCATTCCCTTATAATTCAACTTGATTACCCTTTCCGGGTCCTGACCAAACTTTTTATCAAACTCTTCTCATCCTTCTTAATATCGAATAATCTTAAAATCAACCCAACTCTAACATTAAATCAATCACATCACACGAGGATTGAACTTTAACTTCTCGAACTCATGACTATCACTAAGACATCCTCGACACTCTATTTTCTTTTCTATTTTTAATATAGCAAATGAACTCGGAATTGCACAAACTTTATGTCCAGGCGTTCATATTGAAATAAGCTTTCTAACAAACTAAATATCATAATTTTCTGATTTTTCTAGCCTCAGGAATAAAGGAAAAACCGTGACTGCTCTGCAGTGCATAAAACCAGAAAAACAGCAGCAGCATGTGATATTCAAAATTCAATATAAAATCCAAGTTAAATCCAATGACTTTGAAAATTAATGTAGTTAAAATTTACTCATCCAGGTTTCTTTCTCAATTGGTTCTGAGTCAATACCATTTTTAATGAAAAAGTTACATTACCTGGAAGTTAAGTAAAAATGAGACAAAATCTGTTTTAAAAACCAACAAGCTTAGTACCTTTCAATTGGAATAACTTTTATTACAAAACTCCAATTAAGCTAAATTTTGATTTGAGAACCCCTAGCTCATCTAAAAACAAGTGTGTCTTGGTTGCAACCCAATTTCTATTTAATTCTAAGAGTTACAAGCATTGGAAGTTGATGCATAGCTTGCTGAAATCTGTTTCTTTTTAGTTTTGACCACCAATATTCAAAAATTCACAGCTCCCAATCCTCAACTCTTAAAATTCTGAAATTTTAGAGAACTAAAGAAAGTTAATCAAATTTTATAACAAAATTGGTTTCGCTCCAAGACTCAACTCGTAAAAGTCGCAGCAAGACAAACAAGTTGCTGCCTGTTTGATCTTTTCTGCTGCTGGACAGATTTAACAACCTAACTTTAAAAATTTGCCATAAATTGTATATTTAACAAAAAAGTCCCAAAATTTCCAGTTTAGTTCCTTATATTCCCAAGTTTAGCCCAAACTTGGTCTCATGCAATTCCGATCATTACATAATTAGTTACAGCATATACAATACCACCACAACACAACTCTACATCCTTATTAACAAACACCAATTCTAATCCATCATAAATAAATATAAGAGCACACTATTAATAGCTTTCACACCTCATAATTCTAATATATAAATTCACTAACAAATCTATTCTAACAACATTACAAGGCTAATCATTAAATACAACAAACAATCCAACTTATTCTATGGTTCCTCTAACCTGAGTTTTCACAACACCGTAAATATTAAACGTGCGAAACTTAAACCATACCTTGGCCGATCACTTAATTCACCCAAGGCAGCTTCTCAACATAAAATCACAGCCCCTCCAAGCTCAATCAAACAGCCCCAAAGCAAGCCTTGTCACCAACAAAGCTCCAAGTAATCCAAATTCAAGTTCAATGCATAAACACCCTCTTAAACTACACCTAATACACATATATATGTTCCAATTCAGTTCTCTATTACCAAAAACAAGATTGAGCTAGGGTTAGGGTGTTCTTACCATACCCATATGCTCAATAGCTTGAGCCCACAAGTTCCGGAATCTAACTTGAACCTAGAACACAAAAATTAGACAAGATTCACTATAGGTTTTCAAGTTTACCAAAGAAAGAGGGATAGAGATTCTGAACTCAATAGAAGGCTTACCAGAGAAATTGTTTGGATAGAAAGGTAGAGCTCGACGCGCTGAGCGCGTGGCCGCGAACGGTGCGGCAATCGGAGCCCGGATGAGGAAGTTATGGTAGTTGGAAGGAATGGTGAGGGTTAGGTTTCTTCTCTTCTCCCCCTTGCTGTGTTTTTCGTTGCTGTGGTGAAATGGAGAAGATGAAGCTGCTGCTTCATTTATGTTAGGGGCCCGGTTGAACCCATGGGTCCGGTTTGGGCCCCGGTTCAACCGGTTCGGCCCTTCCGGTCCGATTTTGGGCCAAATTATCGAAATTGGTATCAAAATTTTCGTTTCGACGAGCTCTATCCTATTTCAATATTAGTTTTGTATTTTTAACTTTCCTAATTAAAATTCAATATATTAACTAATAATTTACCGATTTTAGCGGGGTTTACATCCTACCCACCTAATTAGGAATTTTGTCCTCAAAATTCAGAGGGAGTTACCTGAAAAGAGGTGTGGGTAGTCCTTTCGCATCTCTGATTCAAGCTCCCAGGTATGTTCTTCAATACCTGCCCGACTCCAAGCTACTTTCACCAAAGAAACTTCCTTTCCGCGGAGACGTTTGGTGCTGGTATCATCAATCCTAACCGGAGTTACTGGAAGCGTCAGGTCTTCTCTCACTTGGACTGATTCCGGTTCTAGGACATGACTAGGATCAAAAGTGTATTTACGAAGCTGCGATACATGGAACACGTCATGCAGGTTCGAAAGATGTGGTGGTAACGCGATCCTATACGCCACTGGTCCAATTCTCTTCAGGATTTCAAACGGTCCAATGTAACGGGGATTTAACTTCTTGGTTTTGATGGACCTCCCTATTCCAGTGGTTGGAGTAACCTTCAAGAAGACGTACTCTCCTTCCTCAAATTCTAGAGGCTTCCGTCTTCGGTCTGCATAGCTCTTCTGACGGCTTTGAGCTTCAAGCATTCGACTCCGAATTCTCTTTATTTGCTCAGTGGTTTCACTTACCATTTCAGGTCCTATCAAGCTCTTTTCTCCTGCTTCGTACCAACATAATGGAGACTGGCATTTTCTTCCATACAAAGCCTCATATGGAGCCATTCCAATACTTGCATGATAGCTATTGTTATAAGCAAATTCTACCAAAGGCATATATCGATCCCAGCTCGCCGGTTGATCCAAAACACAAGCTCTTAACATGTCTTCCAAGGTTTGGATTGTTCTTTCTGATTGGCCATCCGTCTGAGGATGATAGGCAGTGCTTAAGCTCAATTGAGTGCCAAAAGCTCGTTGAAATGCACCCCAGAACCGTGATGTAAAGCGAGGATCTCTATCCGATACAATGGTGGAAGGTACGCCATGTAACCTCACAATCTCCTTTATATATAAGCGCGCCAACTCCTCCATAGAACAACTTATCCGAATAGGCAGAAAATGAGCTGATTTGGTCAATCGGTCTATAACCACCCAAATAGCATCACAACCGGTCCGAGTCCTTGGTAAGCCCAAAACAAAATCCATAGCAATGCTCTCCCATTTCCACTGTGGAATCTCCAAAGGTTGAAGGGTTCCTGCTGGCTTTTGGTGTTCGATCTTAACTTTCTGACAAGTTAGGCATTTAGAAACATGTAACGCCACATCATTTTTCATTCCTGGCCACCAGAACATCGTTTTTAAGTCTTGGTACATCTTAGTGCTTCCAGGATGAATGGAGAACCCGCTCTTATGAGCTTCCTTCAATATGTTATGTCGCAAATCCCCAACATCTGGCACAATTATCCGGCCCTTGAACCTCCACAATCCATCTCTATCTTCTGACACTCTCCATTGCTTGCCTTTCTCAATCGCCGGCAAAATCTTATACAATTCTTGGTCGTTCTGATGAGCCTTTATCAGTTCAGCCTTGAATTCGCTTGAGATCTGTAATTGGCTTAAGCATAAAGTCCCAAACTCTTCTCTGATTCCCAATTTCAATCCTTCGAAGGCTCTCAACAACTCTTCCTCTCTCAGCATCATCCAAGCAGCACATAGGGATTTTCTACTCAAGGCATCCGCCACTACATTCGCCTTTCCCGGATGATAGTTTAGCTCGAAGTCATAATCCTTCAGAAGTTCCATCCACCTCCTCTGACGCATATTCAATTCTTTTTGTTCAAACAGGTACTTCAGACTCTTATGGTCCGAGAAGACTTGAAATTTCACTCCATAGAGATAATGCCTCCAAATCTTCAAGGCAAAGACAACGGCTGCAAGTTCCAAATCATGAGTCGGATAGTTTCTTTCATGAGGTCTTAATTGACGTGAGGCATAAGCTACAACCTTATGATGCTGCATCAACACGCATCCTAAACCTTTCAAGGATGCATCACAGTACACCTCGAATGGTTCTCTCGGCTCAGGCAACACTAGTACAGGGGCGGTAGTCAATATCTGCTTTAAGGCAAGGAAACTCTCCTCACACTCGGGAGTCCACACAAAAGGAACATCCTTCCTGGTCAGCTTCGTTAAGGGTAAAGAGAGCTGTGAAAACCCTTTAATGAACCTTCGATAATAACCCGCCAAGCCTAAGAAACTCCTGATTTCCGTCACTGAAGTTGGCCGCTCCCAATTCATCACCGCCTCAACCTTAGCGGGATCCACTGCTATTCCTTGTTTACTTACCACATGGCCAAGAAATTTCACCTCAGACTTCCAGAACTCACACTTGGATAGCTTGGCATACAACTTCCTATCCTTCAGAATTTGTAGCACTGTTCGCAAGTGTTCAGCATGCTCATCCTCAGTCTTAGAATAGATAAGAATGTCGTCAATAAACACAACAACAAACTTATCCAGATATGGATGGAAAATTCTGTTCATGTAATCCATGAATATCGCCGGAGCGTTAGTTAGTCCGAAGGACATCACGGTATATTCATAGTGGCCATAGCGCGTTCTGAAGGCAGTCTTTGGGATATCCTCATCTCTAACCCTTATCTGGTGGTATCCGGATCGTAGATCAATCTTGGAGAACACGCCAGCTCCCTGTAATTGGTCCATCAGGTCATCAATCCTTGGCAGCGGATATTTATTCTTCACTGTAACCTTATTCAGCTGCCTATAGTCAACACATAAGCGCATGGTTCCATCTTTCTTCTTCACCAATAATACTGGCGCACCCCACGGAGATACACTTGGTCGGATAAAATTCTTACCCAACAGATCCTCCAGTTGAGACTTCAATTCGGCCATTTCTAGAGGCGACATCCTGTAAGGAGCACTCGAGATTGGTCCGGCCCCAGGTACTAAATCAATAGCAAACTCAACTTCCCGTTTCGGTGGAAATTCATCAATATCATCAGGGAACACCTCCGGAAACTCACACACAACTGGGATTTGTTCCAAATCTTGATCATCACCCGAAACACCCGCAGCTAGCAACAATATCCCCTGACATTCAGCCCCAGAACAGTTCACCATCATGGAATTCAAGTAGTAGTTATTCACTACAACCGGCCCTTCAGTGTCTTCAGGCATGAAATACACTGTTTTCGCCGAGCAATCTAATAGAACGCGGTTCTTGGATAACCAGTCCAATCCCAGAATGAGATCAAGACCAGTCATCGTCAAACAAATTAAGTTATGCACGAAATCACGCCCTTGTACTCGAAAAGGAACTTGGGGGCACCCTAATCTAGTCACCATAGCCTCGTGGGTAGCATTATATACCTTTAAATCATACCCCAGTACTACTATTTTCAATCCTAGCTTATCAGCCTTCTCAAATGCAATAAAAGTATGTGAAGCTCCAGAATCAAACAAAGCATTCAAAGTTTTACCCGCCATCTCACATTTACCTCGGATCAATGCCTCTGACCCCTCAGCGCCTATAGAAGAAGTAGTGTATACCCTTCCTGGTTGCTGCACCCTGCCTGTCTCATATCTCTTCTTCTCGGGGCAACCACTAGCCAAGTGTCCCGGCTGCCCACAGGAGTAACAGACTCCAGTCCCAAACCTACATTGTCCTGAATGATACTTTCCACATCTGTGGCAACTCATATCCTGCTGTGGCTGCTTACCCTGTCTCCTTCCCTGATTAGCATTGGTATTAGGCCTCCTGGAGTTGCCTTGCCCCTGATTATTCTGAGGAACAAAGCTACCACGCTTGAACTGTCTGCCTCTGGGTGCAAAATTTCTCCCTGTGGTCCTCTGGAATGGCATCCTCATACCCCCTTTTTCTGCTGCAGCCCTTCTAACACAATCCTCTGCCACCCTGCTCCTATTTACCAACTCAGAAAACACCCGAATCTGCATAGGCGCCACAAAGCTCTGAATGTCACTCCTAAGGCCTCCTTCATACTTTATGCATTTCCACTCAGCAAAGTCCTCAGGAGCTCCCTGACAGATGCGTGAGAAGCGGCACAATTCCTCAAACTTACTGGTATACTCAGTGATGGTCATCTGTCCCTGTTTAAGCTGAAGGAGTTCGAGTTCTCTGGCATTTCTAACTGAAGTGGGGAAATATTTTTTATAGAATTCATCTCGGAACAACTCCCAAGATATCACAATCCCATCAGGTTGCAAAATGCGCCTCATGCCCTGCCACCAGTGCTGAGCTTCACCATGCAACTGATAGGTCCCAAACTCAACCCACTGCTCATCCGGAACCTGTTGAGCCTGTAATGCTCGCTCAATGGCCTGTATCCAATTATCAGCATCAGTCGGATTCGAGGTCCCTCTGAAAGTTGGAGGGTGAACCTTCAGGAAGGAATGCAGTGACATAGGACCATTCTCACCATTATTGCCATTATTTCCATTATTAATTTGATTTCCCAGGGCTTCAGCTGTTGCTTGCATTGCTGCTGCCATATTGCCTAATGCAGCCATGAAGTCTATAGGATTAGGAGTGTTTCCTGATGCCTCAGGCATGGCATTGCCTATTCGGCCTCTACCTCGCCCGCGTCCGCGTCCGCGAGTAGACATCTGGTCCCTATACACACCAAACAGGTGATATCAAGTTGATCAGTCTCAATATCGCAAGTTCAGTGCTTTAAGTCCCAAATGCATGCTCAGGAACGTTTATGCCACATACATCAATTAGATATCCTAATAGCACATAAACACATACACAGAGAATGCACAAAAGCACAATCAGTCCGTCCTCAGGCTCTATAGGAACGAACAGCTCTGATACCATAATGTAACACCCTACTACACAGTGTTTTATGCTTAAGTCATAGAACAGAGGTAGTGTGGTATTACAGACCTTTAATAGTAAGGATATACATATAATACTGAAAGAAATAATATACTAGGAGCCTTGAAACAGAGCGGGTAAACAAAAATCGCAAAATAAAAAGCGCAACGCTCAAGGAATAGGATTACTTGCGTGCTAAGAAACCTAATAGGAACATGATAAAACAATAAACGAAGGGATAAAGAAAAGCCAAGGAACAACATAACTAGCCTCTGACTCAGCCTGCGAAGCTAAGGCTGGCCGGAGGATACATATATACATATAAACATACATAAGTGTCCCCAAAATATACCAAAATACCAAAGTAAACTCCTATCTCTCCCTCAACCTCTAAGAGGAGCAGCATACATAAGTTACTTGGAGAGTAAGCTACACATATACATACATATATACAAATAGAAACCAAAATATACCCAAGGACTACTTCGCTTTCCAGAATCCAGACGCCTAGCGAGGAGCCTCTCGACCTGCATCTGAGAAACAACAATACAATATGGAATGAGAACCGGAGGTTCTCAGCATGGTAAAAGTGCCACGCGTATAAGAAATACGGTCCTGAGAATGCCATAGGCAATCCTAGAACTCCGTTATTCAATTAACCAACTTAAGTACTAAACAGAAGCCATAAACAGGGGTAGGTATTCTAAATCTGCCTAACTTACTCAAGTTCAAGCTTAACCTAACATCAAACCATTTCCTCCGTTTTCTCCATCCTTTCATCATTCAGAATGTAACAGAAACAAGCAACCAAACAAGTTCACGCACAAGTAATGATCAAATAGTACAAATAACAAGTATAACAAATAGCAGGTAATATATATCAATTAGGCATACCCAAAAAAATGCATAGCAATCAATACAAACAAATGCATATGATGCATGCCTGTCCTATGGCTGATGGGGCCCATCTGTCGGTTATCCAGCCAACCCGACAAGTCCGAAAACCTTAGACTGTCCCCCGTCGCGCATCCCCAAGAGTCTATGCATAGAGTTCACATTCAATCATCATATAATCACTCAATGGGGGCTATCCATACCCGGGAATTTATACGTGCCCGGTCACCCTTACGACGTAGGGTCAACAGAGTATCGAGATTCAACCTGGAACACGTGGTGGCGAGCCACGGCTCTTACCCAGGGAACTCGTATCTCAGATAGCATTATTCATAAGCCATTTCATAGTCATAATCATTATTTAATCATTCATCAAGCCATGGCATATTAACTCCTTTTATTAACAACCTCCCTTTCACATTTTTCATCGTCATTCCCTTATAATTCAACTTGATTACCCTTTCCGGGTCCTGACCAAACTTTTTATCAAACTCTTCTCATCCTTCTTAATATCGAATAATCTTAAAATCAACCCAACTCTAACATTAAATCAATCACATCACACGAGGATTGAACTTTAACTTCTCGAACTCATGACTATCACTAAGACATCCTCGACACTCTATTTTCTTTTCTATTTTTAATATAGCAAATGAACTCGGAATTGCACAAACTTTATGTCCAGGCGTTCATATTGAAATAAGCTTTCTAACAAACTAAATATCATAATTTTCTGATTTTTCTAGCCTCAGGAATAAAGGAAAAACCGTGACTGCTCTGCAGTGCATAAAACCAGAAAAACAGCAGCAGCATGTGATATTCAAAATTCAATATAAAATCCAAGTTAAATCCAATGACTTTGAAAATTAATGTAGTTAAAATTTACTCATCCAGGTTTCTTTCTCAATTGGTTCTGAGTCAATACCATTTTTAATGAAAAAGTTACATTACCTGGAAGTTAAGTAAAAATGAGACAAAATCTGTTTTAAAAACCAACAAGCTTAGTACCTTTCAATTGGAATAACTTTTATTACAAAACTCCAATTAAGCTAAATTTTGATTTGAGAACCCCTAGCTCATCTAAAAACAAGTGTGTCTTGGTTGCAACCCAATTTCTATTTAATTCTAAGAGTTACAAGCATTGGAAGTTGATGCATAGCTTGCTGAAATCTGTTTCTTTTTAGTTTTGACCACCAATATTCAAAAATTCACAGCTCCCAATCCTCAACTCTTAAAATTCTGAAATTTTAGAGAACTAAAGAAAGTTAATCAAATTTTATAACAAAATTGGTTTCGCTCCAAGACTCAACTCGTAAAAGTCGCAGCAAGACAAACAAGTTGCTGCCTGTTTGATCTTTTCTGCTGCTGGACAGATTTAACAACCTAACTTTAAAAATTTGCCATAAATTGTATATTTAACAAAAAAGTCCCAAAATTTCCAGTTTAGTTCCTTATATTCCCAAGTTTAGCCCAAACTTGGTCTCATGCAATTCCGATCATTACATAATTAGTTACAGCATATACAATACCACCACAACACAACTCTACATCCTTATTAACAAACACCAATTCTAATCCATCATAAATAAATATAAGAGCACACTATTAATAGCTTTCACACCTCATAATTCTAATATATAAATTCACTAACAAATCTATTCTAACAACATTACAAGGCTAATCATTAAATACAACAAACAATCCAACTTATTCTATGGTTCCTCTAACCTGAGTTTTCACAACACCGTAAATATTAAACGTGCGAAACTTAAACCATACCTTGGCCGATCACTTAATTCACCCAAGGCAGCTTCTCAACATAAAATCACAGCCCCTCCAAGCTCAATCAAACAGCCCCAAAGCAAGCCTTGTCACCAACAAAGCTCCAAGTAATCCAAATTCAAGTTCAATGCATAAACACCCTCTTAAACTACACCTAATACACATATATATGTTCCAATTCAGTTCTCTATTACCAAAAACAAGATTGAGCTAGGGTTAGGGTGTTCTTACCATACCCATATGCTCAATAGCTTGAGCCCACAAGTTCCGGAATCTAACTTGAACCTAGAACACAAAAATTAGACAAGATTCACTATAGGTTTTCAAGTTTACCAAAGAAAGAGGGATAGAGATTCTGAACTCAATAGAAGGCTTACCAGAGAAATTGTTTGGATAGAAAGGTAGAGCTCGACGCGCTGAGCGCGTGGCCGCGAACGGTGCGGCAATCGGAGCCCGGATGAGGAAGTTATGGTAGTTGGAAGGAATGGTGAGGGTTAGGTTTCTTCTCTTCTCCCCCTTGCTGTGTTTTTCGTTGCTGTGGTGAAATGGAGAAGATGAAGCTGCTGCTTCATTTATGTTAGGGGCCCGGTTGAACCCATGGGTCCGGTTTGGGCCCCGGTTCAACCGGTTCGGCCCTTCCGGTCCGATTTTGGGCCAAATTATCGAAATTGGTATCAAAATTTTCGTTTCGACGAGCTCTATCCTATTTCAATATTAGTTTTGTATTTTTAACTTTCCTAATTAAAATTCAATATATTAACTAATAATTTACCGATTTTAGCGGGGTTTACATACTATATATAGATGGCCACACAAAATTATAAGAATCATAATTCTTATTACTCTTGCTATTTCAACTCTTTCCTTCTTCTTTTTTTTTCTTTATGTATAATTTCTTTTATGTATAAATGTACCCAAAATGAGAAAGTACGGATGAGTGTTTTATTAATTGTTTGTTTGATAAATATATCTCAATTTAGACATTCTACTAATGTGGATGGAAGTTGACCTGTAGCAATTCAAAGTTGCCAATGTATTTTTTTTATAGTAGACTTGTGGATAGAAGAATATTTGTTAAAATGAATATACTCATTGTAATAAAAAAATTTTTCAGTTGTTATATTTTTATGTTAGTCGTGTAAATTCTTTAAAGGCACAAGATAATAAAATAGGTTGACTTTAATATCATTAGAAGCTAAATTTAATGGTTCAAACAAGCACCACTAATTATGTTAAAAAAGTAATTTGTAATAATAATGTGATTTACATATTAATTTTTTTGAGTAAATTCATTTCAAAATGTAGAAATTAGACTTAATTACGCTAAAATTTTAAAGGTAATATAGAATTTGACAACAAATTTAACACTCATTAAGGAAATAAATTTATTTATGGCTATTTCCTAATTATAAATAATAACAAGACTTATGAAAAAATATTAATGTCATCATTCTTATTAATTAAATCATAATATTAGATAGTTGATAGCTTAATAGGCGAAAATTATTAAATAATTACGTAAAAATTAGCAACGAACAAGCAATAAGAATTTAAAAAAAAATCTATTATATAATGCCAATTTCATAATTAAAATATGTCTTATATCATATTCTCATATATTCTATTTATTATCTATTCTATTATATAAAAATCAGGTTTCTGCACTTAATGATGGAGTTGACGTGACATGCATGCTTATAAGAGTGTTTAGCTATTTGTTTCTTTTAAGTCATTAAATACAATTTATTATGATAAATCAACTATATCAACTAATTTATTTGATTAGATATTTAAATATCACATAATTTATTATAATTTATATCAAATTGATTTGGTAGTATTTTTTAATTTATTTCTTTTAATGTTTTGTTAGTATTTTTAATTTATTTTTTAATTTATTAAATCAAATTAATTATACTAATTATTTGTATTAATTAATTAATCATTAAAATAACAAATTTATGCATAAAATAGGTTCTCAATATATTTTTCACTAATAATGAAATCAAATCAAATCATATATATTGAGCTAAAATTAAATCATGTGAATTAAGAACTAAAATAAAATAAGATGACTTTTTATTTATTCAAATTGAATGCAATAAATAAAATTAATTTTGTTAGATAATCATAGTCTTCTGGTCTTCTATATATAGATAGCCATACAAAATTATAAAAATAATCATTTTTATCACTTTTGCTATTTCAACTCTTTTTTTTATGTATAAATATACTCAAAATGAGAAGGTATGGATGAGTGTTTCATTAATTATTGTTTGTTTGACAAATATTATAGTCTGAAAATGTCTCAATTTAAGCATTCTATCGCTATCGATAGAAGTTGAACCTATAGTAATTCATGGTGACCATGATATTTTTTATAGTATTATATAAAAAAAATTTAGTATAAAAAATATTTTTTAAAATGAATATACCCATTGTAATTAATTTTCTTTGTCAATCTGTTATCTTTTACCTAACAAATAATATCCATGTTGAATATATTATTTTCATCAGAAGCCATACATAATTGATTGATAATTCTATATATAAAAATACTGATGTGGTAACTAAATACCATATTGTTATCTCTCTAAAGTTAATTCTCCTATGATTATGCAAATATGATTCTCCTATGATTATGCGAATGTATAGCACTATCAGATAAAAATTGATTGGATTATATTTATGTCCAACGAGGTAGGTGATCTTTTAGACCTAATCACGATGAGTTGAGGAAGATTTGAAAAATACTAACAATACAAATACTTTTTATTTTTAATACCCAATAATAAATATATAAATTAAAATTAATATTGTTTTGTACAAAATCATAAAATGTATAACATACTCAAAAAATATCCAATCCGTATTAACTGTTATTGTTTATCAGTTACATTATGACAAATTTGGTTATTAAAAAAATTAAAATTAACTTAAATATACACAATATTATTTTATACTTTTTATTTTTATTATCATAAAAAGTCATACATATTATAAGAGAACCTCATCTTTTTACTAACGGTTCTTCCATTCAATGGTTTCTATAAAAAAAACATAATAATATTGTGTTTGGCAAGAATATATGAGATTTTGAAAGGTTAAAACATAGGTTTAGTCCTTAACATATTCGTAGATGAAGTGTAGAGTAGATAAAAAGATAGCTAATAAAAAAGAATAAATTACCATTTGTATCCATGAAAGATACAAACACTGACAAATGTATCCATATAAGAATAAAACGACAATTGTACCCACGGAAGATAGCTTCTGTGTGCCAAGAATACCCTAACAGACCAATTGTGTAACCAACGTCTAGGTACTCTTGGCATACAGAAGCCATCTTCCGTGGTTATAATTGTCATTTTATTCTTATATGGGTACATTTGTCAACATCTGTATCTTTTATGGGTACAAATGGTAATTTATTCAATAAAAAATAAATGGTTAAAGCTTTCTCAATACTAACCGTCATAGTGTATGACAAGTGTTCTATAATTTTTTTAGATTTGATTGTTTCTTTATTATTATATGTTGTTCTATTTAATTTATGCTAAAAAGACTTGTGATAATTATCTTATCGTGGTAGTGTAAAAGTTGTAAGTGTTATATTTACTTTGTATGCTCTTAAATCTCATATCCTTGATGGATATTTGTGACTGAGTAATTATTAAAAGAAATAATTGGTTTAATATCTATTTTATATTCTATTTAATTATAATAATGAGTAAATATTTTTTTTCAAAATAAATAATACAATTTTTCATAAAAACAACATTTAAATAATTGTAAAATTAGATTATAGGGTAAAAAACGTTATTAAGCCATGGGAGGAAACATTTTACTCAAATCAGCCAAAATGAATTCTGATACACCATTCCACCAAATAACACTTTTATATAATCCGAATCAATAAAATTCGAATTAGGTTTACACGTAATTCGAATTGAATCACATCGAATTACTCCCAAGCAATATTCGAACGTAGTTCGAATCAAGTAGTATCGAATTATGCATGCATAGTTCGAGTTATATTAACTCGAATTACTTGGAGCACGTGGCCTAGGGTAGCTCGAATCCAATTGATTCGAATTACGTGCATTTTGGTTGCAATAGGTAGTTCGAGTGGAATTGATTCGAATTACAAGTGTTTCACCTATATAAGGAGTTCGAACCAAGTTCATTCGAATCACTTCTTCATTTTTAAACCCCACCAAATCACAGAGAAAACGACCAACAATCGGGCCGACAAAGACCGGAGCGGCATATTCAGGCGATGGGGACGATTCGGGGAGGCTTTACCGTTTGGATGGAGTTGCTCATATCGCCGAGGTGATCAACAACGAGGTTAGTGGTTTCTGATATTGCGCTGTTGATAGCTTTTTTTGTTAGTGGTTAATGGTAGTCTTTGATGATAGCCGTTTATGATAGTGGTATTTGTTAGTGGTTTAGGATAGTGATTTTTATCAGCGGTTTAGGATAGTGGTAATAGCCTAGTGGTTTATGTTAATGGTTTTTGATAGTGGTTTAGGATAGTGGTCTAGCCTAATGGTTTTTGTTAATGGTTTTTGATAGTGGTTTACGTTATTGTTATCGGTTTAGGATAGTGGTATAGGCTAGTGGTTTTTGTTAATGGTTTTTGATAGTGGTTTATGCTAGTGTTAGTGGTTTTTGTTAATGGTTTTTGCATGTGGATTATGTTAGCGCTTTTTGTTAATGATTTTTGTTAATGGTTTTTGCATGTGGATTATGTTAGCGGTTTTTGTTAATTATTTTTGTTAATGATTTTTGCATGTGGATAATTTTAGTGGTTTTTGTTAATGATTTTTGCATGTGGATTATGTTAGTGGTTTTTGTTAATGGTTTTTGTTAACGGTTAATGATTACCTTTTTGGTTCTTTACGACGTGAATTTTATATGTTAGTGGTATTTTAATTTGTTCTAATTATGCGGTTCATCTGTTGGCTAGCCCCAGCGTTGCATATCGAGCGTGCGGCGGCAGCAGGGGATGCGTCTTGATGATAGGTACGTTCCGTACTTGCAGATGGCCGGATTATACCATCTTGCGAGACTGAACGACAGATGGTTCCGCATAGACGAGCCCCTTGTGAGTGCATTCGTCGAGAGGTGGCGGCCTGAGACGCACACCTTCCACATGCCGTTCGGAGAGTGCACCATCACGCTTCAGGACGTCGCGTACCAGCTAGGGTTGCCAGTGGACGGACATTACGTTAGTGGTTTCCTGACAGACTTCCACCTATACATTGAGGGTGGCCGGCCAGCTTGGCAGTGGTTTCATGAGTTGCTCGGCGTCTTACCTCCTGAAAACCAAATTAAAAAATTTGCAGTGAACTGCACCTGGTTCCAGGAGACTTTTGGGGAGTGCCCCGACGGGGCCGATGAGGAGACAGTTAGGCGCTTTGCCCGTGCCTATATCATGATGTTGTTGGGCACCCAGCTGTTTGCCAACAAGTCCGGCAATCGTATACACATCAGATGGCTACCCTTCGTTGCTAGGCTTGAGGAGATGGGTGGCTACAGTTGAGGATCGGCGGCACTAGCGTGGTTGTACCAGTGCATGTGCCGAGTGACCAACAGACATGTCGTGAAGTTAGGTGGGCCATTACAGTTACTCCAGTCGTGGATCTTTTGGCAGTTTCCTGGTTTTAGGCCTCGTGGGTATGATGCGTTTAGCTGGCCCCTTTCCTCGAGGTACCACTATTGTTTTCTACTATGTATTCTTGTTGTAGTTATTTTCAATTTTGCAAGCAATTTAATGGCTTTTAAATTCATTCATGAATGTAGTACAATGTTTAACTTCTTAAGCAGGTGGTCAGGTTACAATCCTGGGATTAGCAACAAGGGACCTCGGGTGCAGAATGTTCGACTGAGGATCGACTTGCTACAGCCTCGGGATGTAAGTGCGCTAAGCTCATATTTATATTTAATACTTGTTTCAGTCTATATCGTTTAACAAATTCGTCAAATGGATTTCATTTGCTTTTTTCAATTTATATGTATGCCCTATAGCGCACTCGACGTCATCCAGGTTGTCCATCCGGAGGTCTTGGAGCCTAGGCATACGATGTTATGGCGGTGTGTGACGTCCCTGATATATTTTGCGGTGGTTGAGTGGCATCAGGTTGATAGAGTGTTACCGCAGTTTGGCGGCGTACAGCCCCCACTGCATCCCGCCCTGAACATCGACTTCTTGATGTCGAAGGACGGGAGAGGAGGTGACCGTTGGTTCCCGTCCCACTTACAGTACTGGCATCTTCACTGGGAGACTCGAGCGGAGCACATTTTACAGTTCGACATCGTGGCCGACCCGAGTCCGTCGCATGAGTTCTTGGGATGGTGGCATCAGCACGGAAAGAGATTCTTGTCACCAGAGATGTACTTGGGGGATCAGAGAGGTATTCCTATTCCGGACGAGGCGACGCAGAGGGGTGCCGGCCGAGTTCCTGATATGGAGCGAGTCGACGACGTTCCTGACAGGCGTCGGGACACGTCGTAGCCAGCGTGAGTGGCGGTAGCTGGATCATGCTATGGAGGAGGGTGATGAGGCTGGTAGGGGGGCGGGAGACGACGTGGGCGTGGAGGCAGGAGGAGGGGGGCTGCTGCTAGAGACGATGTCCCTGATCATGGTCGGGGTGCAGCTGGAAGAGGTGCTGCTATGGGGGATGCTAGGCCCGTTCACGGGGGGCATGATGGTGAGTGGTATGGATCTGGTATGGGAGATCCCTCGAGTCAGACTGCCACTGGGCTTGGCATAGGACCGCTCGGAGATTACTTCGTCGGTGTTCCCGGTGACGACCAGACACTTCAGGAGAGTACGCCATGGGTGAGTTCGGGGTCCATGTTTCCAGACTTCCTTGCTGGTGATGGGATTGTCGCCGAGTTCGGTGGACCACATTTCCTTGATGATATCCAGACCATCATGCAGGAGGATGAGGCTGCCCGAGGACGGGGTCAGACGACAGGGACACAGGCTCCGTTAGATGTAGATTTGAACGAGCCTCCCACGGCGGCTCCTGTGCAGGCTTTTGCCCTCGGTGGGACGCCAGCATCCGCACATACTCCTGGGTCACATTCAGTTGCTAGGCCGTCATCATCCAGACCCATACATGTCCCGCCCGGGACGCCCACACAGCCTGCTCCGGATGATGATGGCGATGATATTGAGGATGAGGAGCCGTTTATACAGAGAGGTCAGAGGACACGGGTTCCACGCCGTTGTTTCACGGGGTCGCACCTGTTTAGATGATTGGGGGATGATGGTGTATGATGTCTCTTTATGTTTGTATTATGTATTTTGTTTTTGTTATCGGTGTTATGTCTGAGTGCCCTAGGTCATTATTTCATGCAGCAGTTACGTTGATGTTATCGTATTTTGTATTAGTCACTTCCACAGAATGTGTACTTTGTTTATGTAACTTAATTTTATAATTAGAAAGACATTCAACATACATATGTGGGTCGAAATACAAAATTCATCACTAAAAAATTATAAATGACCATACCTAGAACATCGCTTTCTAACGAAAATAAAATACAACTGACGAAACAAAGACAAATAAAAACAAACAACAGCACGTTCCTATTCATTCCCCCCGTGTGGGTGGCTCCTCCGGCCTGCGAACAACTCCGACGAGTGTGTCCTGCTTGCCTGCATAGGCCACATCTCTTTGGCCGGTTCGGATCTGCCTCATCCATATTGGTACGTATGCGGGTGGACCTCGGACGACCCTCCCTCGCACGCCTCATGTTCGGATCCGGTATAACGGTAGGCCCGTCATATGGTGGTCAGAAACCCTCCAGAATTGGAGGTGTAAATCCCAGCCGATAGACACCGAAAACGGAACTAAGGCGATAGACCTCGTGGACGTATGGCTGCCAAGTAAGACGTGAGTAGGCACAGCATGCCAGTGCGTGTGGACACGGGAAATGAAGTGCTTGGAAGTATCCACAATCACAAGTCTGAGAACCTAGTGAGACCCTGTAGCTACCCAGTGAGAACGAACCAGTCGGAGTCGTTTCTGCTACGGTGTACTCCGAGTTATCCCTATCATAAACAGTCACCGTGAAGCACCTAGCCGTCTTGAGGTTGGCCTCGATACACTTTACCAGGTATTGACTGAATTGTTGTCCGGTGCCCAGCTGCGCCTCGGCCTCCCTCCCCTTACGGACAAATAGCTCTGCCAACCTTCCGTATGTGGCCTTCACCAGCGAGCACACAGGGAGGTTCCTTACCCTCTTCAGGATTGAATTCACACACTCAGAGATATTGGTCGTCATGTGACCGAATCTCCGACCCTCATCACAATACTGGGTCCACAACGAATACTCAATCCGGTTTGCCCATTCACACATTGCCGAATTCTCAGAGCGCAGAATGTCAAACCAGTAGTCGAACTCCACTTCGGTCTTGGCATATGCGGCATTCACAAGAAGCCTCTAGGCGTCCTTGCCCTTGAAGGTGAGGGCGAAATTCGCTGCTACATGTCGAATGCAGAATGCCCGGTATGCAGCCGGAGGTAGCCATCCCCCATCAGGAGCCTCGAGCGCTGCCTTGATGCCGTTATGCCTATCTGAAATAACTAACAGACCTGGCTGAGGTGTCACGTGGTGGCGGAGGTGGGAGAGAAAGAAGGACCAAGACTCAGCATTCTCACCCTCAACTAGTGCAAATGCCACAGGGAGTATGCTGGAGTTCCCGTCTTGTGCAATCGCGACAAGCAACGTTCCCCCATACTTGCCATATAGATGGGTGCCGTCAATACTCACCAACAGCTTGCAATGACGAAAAGCCTCGATACAAGGGGGAACGTCCAGAATAGCCTCTGAAAAAAAGCCTGAGACTCGTCCAGCTGTCCCCCAACTCGAACAGGACAAGTCCTGAGGACTGCAACAGTACCAGACATCGTCAACTGAACTCCTAACACCCACCTAGGAAGCTCGTTGTACGAATCATCCCAGTCCCCATAGATGACAGCAACGGCCTTTTGTTTCGCCATCCATACCCTCCTATACGTAGGCCTGAACCCAAAGTGTGCGGCCGTGGCATTTAGAAGCACCTTGATGTTGACGGATGCATCAGCCCTCACCATTGGCATAATGAACGTCGCTATGACATGGTAGTCCAGACTCCTATGGTCGCTGGAGATGGAGGTGGCGAGACAAGTATGCGGTCCGTTGTACCGTTTGACTTCCCAGATGTCATTGCGCTGCCGGAGACTCAACCGAATCAACCATGTGCACCCATTCCCAAACTCAGAACACTTTCCCACATACCTGCGATAGTCAGACTCAACTACCTTGTACTGTACCCCTCGGCGGATGCTGTAGGTCTTCACACTCAACAGCGCCTCATCTTTATCCTAAAATTGTTGACCAACCTGGAACTCTGTCATACCGGTAGACCCTTCCGTATCTCTAGCGCCAAATCCAGTAAGCTACCCAGGATGTCCATCCTGCCTCATGGCATCCAGGTCCAACGATGAAAAATGGGGTGGGTACTGCTGTGTGCCAGAACTAGATCCACCTGTAGCCCCTCTCGGATCACTCGCTCCGAGATCATCGCCACTGTCATCAGCGATCATATCCGGCTCCACATCATCGTCATCTGGATCATCAAACAATCCTTCACCAACACCAGCCGGTGTAGGACAATGTACTTCGGTCGGAAGATGTTCCCCATATCGAACCTCGTCGCCAACGTTGCCGCTGAGATCAACAGCGAACGAAGGGGAGGCGACAGGCTGGATCTGTGGCTCATACACAGGTACGGAGGATGAAGCAACTGCAGGTCTCGAGCTTGAACCGGCCACCGTGGCTATAGTGTTGGTATTCTGGTTCGAACCACCCGAGCTGTATACCACGTCAACCAACTTTGCCAACAGCTCTGGTGTCCTCACCTCGGGAAACTGCCTGCGACAAAGAAACATGACCTGCAAGTCCTCATCACTCCCGATCGTGAAACAATCATACTTCACCGTATCATGGAGCACCGTGGTTGGAATGCGATAGAAAAACTTCTTAACCCTTTTCACTCCTTCCAGACCAAGCTTCACCAGCACAGAGCTAACGAGGGCATCGTAGCTCGTCATAGGCCTCACGATAATACATAGAGGATCCTTATCGGTGAACTTCACACCGGACCGAGTTTTTCTCTTAATCCCCCCTCTGTGGTGTACCAAGACTAGAAAACTATCCTCACTAGCCATCTCACCTCTCTGTTTAGAGCAACTCACGTTTACAGCATATATATAGAGCTCTGCTTCACAGTAATTCGAATCAACTTCATTCGCACTATATATATAATTCGAATCAACTAATTTCGAATTCACAAACTTTAGTAATTCGAATTAATATGATTCGAACTACATCTAACGTCACTCTTCCTTAGTAATTCGAATTGAATTGATTCGAATTTCTCCTATCTAATTCGATACATATTGTTTCAAACTACTACTACTTCATGCATGCATGTAATTCGACGTTAGTCAATTCGAACTATGTACAAGTATAATTCGAAACGTATAGATTCGAATTATATTAAATTATGCTTTGGTTGAATGGTGTATTAAAATTCATTTTGGCTGAAAATGGCTTAAAATGCCCTTTATTCTAGGCAAAACAATTTTAAAAAAATGGCTTAAAAAAATGTTAGGAGTACTATAAAAATTTGTAATGTCCTAATGACTTAGGACATTAAAGAAATACTCTACATAGTCAATAATAATTTAGAAATTAAAAAAAATATAGTTACAACCGTTATTTACCTAAATTACTAGGACATTACAATTTTTTATAGTACTCCTAACATTTTTTTAAGCCATTTTTTTTAAATTGTTTTGCCTAGAACAAAGGGAATTTTAAGCCATTTTAAGCCATTTTCTATACAAAATAATTTAAAAAAATAGCTTAACAAATGTTAAGAGTACTATAAAAGTTTGTAATATTCTAATAATTTAGGTAAATACTGGTTATAACTATATTTTTTTAATTTCTAAATTATTATTGACTATGTAGAGTATTTCTTTAATGGCTTAAATTATTAGGACATTACACATTTTTATAGTACTCCTAATATCTTTTAAGCCATTTTTTAAAATTATTTTGTATAGAATAAAATATTTTGTTAGCTTTTTTTTAATGCATGAAATAAAATATATATTTCTTAATTTTTAAATTATTAATTTTTTTAATCAATTATTAATTTTTTAATAAAAAATTGGCAGAATTAAATCATGAGTAATTCGAATCAACATGATTCGAATTAGTGTGTGTGCGCGTTTGTGTATAATTCGAATCAACATGATTGTTGATTCGAATTATGTGTGAATAGAGTTCGAATGAACCTGATTCAAACTATATAGTAATGCGCATTGGTGGATTCATGAACCAGTTTTCCATTTGGCTTATTTGTGTAAAATTTCATTCTCCTTGGCTTATTATAGTGTTTTACTATATATGATGATAAATATCTTGATATTAGATCTGCTATAAAACAAATTTTTAGGAATATTATGTTGTATTATATAATTTAGTTATATTTTTTTTATCTTCAATATATATTATTTAAATTGGCATATTTCTAAAAAGGGTTATTCAATTTTTTTTAATTATTAAATCAAATCAGTTACAAATTATGATTAAACTCAAACTTTTATTTATTTTGTCATATTATTATATATATAAATATTAAATTCTTTGATTAAACACTTATTTGCTTACGAAATGATATTATATGTTACTTTTATATTCAATTACTACACAAATATTATATTTTAAGTAATTGTATATTTTATTGTTATTTTGAAAATTATTATATAACTTTAAGATCATTTAATTATATTTATTTTTTTTAAAAGTATTGTCATTATTGGAGAGTAACTAATGTTTATAATAGTCTAAAATTAAAAAATAAAAATATAAAATATTAATATACTGAATTTTTGAAGTATAAATATTGAAGTAAATATATGTGATTATAATAAATGATCATAATTAAAAGTTTTTATTTTATTTCAATTTGTTCAGGACATATTTATCTTAAATTTTATTTTTTATTAATTAGTATTTTTTATACATTTAATTGTCATTAATTTATATAAATTAAAATGTATAACTTAAAAAAATAGATATGTGTCTAAAAAATAAAAAAATATATTTTTTTGTTAGTGAAAAATTTATGTCGCTTTAGCTTTTTTTTTTTGGCATCATATCTTACATTTTTATTATGATTAAAAGTTAGAGGTAAATTATTAAATATAAATTAGTAAAAAAATATAATACTTAATGAATTATCATAATCACATTTAAAAGTATTTAAGTTATTTTTATATAATAAAAATGATATACTTCAAAAAATATTTGTATATAATTTACTAACAAATATATAAGATATTTATCATAATTTTTATTTTTAATAAAAATCATTGTATTAAAGTGATGCATTTTAAAAATGTATAAATAAATTTTTTATAAAAAAAAATTTTAAGATAGCAAATACAATTTTGTTTTTATTTTATTCTTAACATTTAGTTTTAATTTTACCTTTAGAGTTTCGATATGTTTCAATTAAACCATTAGGGTGAACAACATTAATTATAACTAATTAATTATATTATATGATTTGACCAAAATTAAATAAAAATTAAATTATTTAATAAAAATGATATAATAAGGATACATGTGATTGTATAAAAATGATATAACTTAAACGTTGATTATCTGAGAATTTATTGAGTGGCTAGAATAACTCCACGTCACAAACCAATGAATGCTAGCAATATGGATGATCACAAAAACAGCTAAAAAATGTATTTGCAGGGATTACTCGCATTTTAGGGTTAGATTGGGACACGTGAAATCCTCATGACCTGCCACCCGAAAATGGATGGGAACTTGGGAGTGCAAACGGGCCAAAATCCGTCGGACTGACCCGCATAACCCGACAAAAAAGGAGGGTTGAGCTGAAAATTTGAGACTGCCAAACTTAAAAAGTCTGCCTACCCCGCACTGCCTAATCCATGAGCTTTGGTGCGCTTCGGTGAGACGGTGCAGGTTTTCCCGTTGGGCCAAGCTTTTATTTTGTCAAGACCATCTTTTTACAAATTTCTATGATGTTATTAATCTACAAGAGGATAAAGATGATAATTGAAGATGTTCTATTTATATTTTGGATTATATTTTTATGTTTGATTGATTATAAACTTGAAGATGTTTAATTATATATTTTCGACAATATTTGTTTTGCTTTAGACAACATTGATTTTATTATTTTGTTTCAAAAAATTTGGTTTATAATTATGTTTATTATATATTTATAATTATAATTATTTTATATTTTTAGAAATTATAAATTTATTAAAATTATTGTGAAATTATATATATTATTTAATATTTAATAATTTATAAAAAAATGAAAGCCTGCCAATCCACCAGCCTACCATTAGGTGGGGTAGGAGAAAAATTTTAGACCGCCTTACTAGGCGGGGCGGGCAGGCTAGCCCACCAGATCGTAGATTTTTGGCGAGACAAGACGGGTTTTTCTGTTTGCCACCCCTAATGGGGACACAGACATACGCACCCGCCCCATAGAATAAAATTATTAATTTATCCTAATTTATATATACATAAATTCATTTCTTGAATTTAGTAACCCTAATTTCTGCCTCCAATTCGAATTCTTCCTTTTTCTTTCAAACTCATTCTCAGCCTCGAGCCTCGATCCTCTCTCTTTAACTCACTTTCTCTGCCTCTCAAGTCCGTCACTACATCGCTCAATATCATCCCAAAAAATTATGTTATGTTATTATGTTGGAATATATTTTTATGTTTTCTCCTTTTGAAATGTTATTTTTTATAACAAATATGTTATAAATTGTGTTGAATTATATTGAACTGATTATTTTATGATTATTACATTATGTCTTTTTGTGTTAATTTTTTTCAAAAGTTTACCGAGGAGATCTGCATTTCCTAAGGAGTAATTAAACAAAAACTGAAGAACCTGCAATGACAGAGAAGGAACAGGGATATTTTTTTTTTAAATAGGAGAGAGGGATGAGAAGGGGAATTCTCACGCTCCTCTGAGTACTCATTATCATATCTAACTAGCAACGGAGATCCAATCTGAGTCTATTTAAGAGGGGACGTGAGGACTTCATCTGCATTGAGCCTTTAAGCTAATGAACCTAAGTCGGATTTGGGACCTTAACAATGGATTTTAGTTGATCTTGCTTCCATTGAGGTCTTACTAGGCCCAAATATATCTTAGATTAATATTTTGAGTCATTATTATAGCAAATACTATACTATTTAATATTATAACACTTAATATATGTAAAAGTTGAATATATTTACAAGACATTTTTTAATTCAAATTAAAAAAAATTAATTATCTCTTTTTTACTTTTAAATATTATTTTTAATGTAACAAAAAAAGTAAAAATAACAATAATAACTCACATAATTAAAATATATATATATATATATATATATATATATATATTAAGGATTATTATATATGATATATAAATTTTTTTTCTGTAATGAATATTTATATAATTTATTGAACAATTTTTTATCTTAATATTTAATAAATTAACATACAAAATATTATTTAACATATAAGATAAGTAATTTAAGTCATCATCTAGGACAATAAATATAATAGTGTAAATATTTATTTATTTATTTATTTATTTATTAGTAGTGAAAAATATGTAAATAGTATAAACTAATTTTTTTACTATAAAAATAATAATAAAAGTTATTAATTAAGTTAATTACCTAATTAAAAAATTATGAAAAGTTGTTTAAATAATAATAACAGATCACTATTTTTTAATATTACAAAGTTTATGAAAAAAAATTTGGATAATAAATCAATTCTCAATAGATTATACATTAATTCTGTCAAAAAAATAAATAATTAATACATTGGATATTATTATTTACGTGTGTATATATATATATATATATATATATCGATTATTAAATTTATAATTAATTTTTAATTCCATTTTTGGTAATTAAAATTTAAATGATTGAAATTATTAAATGCTAAATATTTTGCATCTAATCAATTTATTTTTTTATTGAAATTAAAAAAATAGTCATTAATCAATTCTAAATTTAAATTTAAATTTGAGTAAGAAAATAAAAAATATTTTAAATTTTATTTCACTAACCAAAATTAATTTTAAGATAAGAAATTATTTTGCACATCATATATATATAGATATTATGGTCATTTGTTATTTTTTAATAGTAAATATTATCAAATAAAATGGTATAAGAAATTAGAAAAAAATGTATTTATAAATTTAGGAAATATTAATTTATTTTTTAATAGAATAAATTATATATTGAATAACAAAAGTTATTATTGGTTTCTCTTTACACTAATTAATACTCAATGATGGTGTTTCGATACACCATGTTATCAAGAAATATTAATCAATCTAATAACTTTTGTAATGACATAAGTTTATGAATTTGAAAATTTAAAAATTATTTCATAAAATGTGAAGTTTTAACAAGTAACAATGTTGATCATATTGTTTTGACTTTAAGAATGAATATGATACCAATAAATAAAAGTGTCCTAAGTAAATTTCAACAAAGACAAAAGTCCATAAGTATTGCTATTAATGAAAAATTAATTTATTTTAAAGACAAATAAATTTTTTTTCTACGAATTTTCTAACTCGGCAAGTTGAGGATTAATCCACCACATATTGATACTCTATTTAGTAAGGGTGAGATTGGAACTTTAAATACTTGCTTAAGCAGACAAATAAGATAATCATTCAACCAATTCAAATTGATTAAAATAAATATTAATTATTTTTAATATTTTTAAATTATAAAATATTTATAATAATAATTACTATATATATTTTTTATTTAAATTTTAATAAAAAATTTTTTATATAATTTTATGGCACGTTCCTACACTAGTTAATAGGAGTTAAAATAGGAAGAAGTCATTTCAATTAGTGGTACTGTTGATCAACATTCAAGGGACTTAATTGCTAAAATTATGAAAGGCAAAAATAAAAAGCAAGATTCACTCTACAAGTGAAGACAAGATTAATTCAAAAGATGCTATAGTGGAAAATGATAATGCTATGCAAGAAATATAATTTTGATTTGATTATAAAATAATAAAAATACTAAATGCCTCTGTAAGTTAATTTTTTTTCATATTAAAATGTCTTATTATGATAAATATAAACAAAAATTAAAATACCGTTTAGTTCTTTTTTAAAGGATAAAATACTTTTTAAGTGTTCATTTTAAGAAATTCAAATTTAACATTAAAAGATCTTTTTAATTAACTTTATAGGACTATTCTTGAGATCTCGCAGTGATCAAACATTGTGGTTAACAAAAACAAAAGGATAAATTTTGTTATGAAATAAAAATTTGTTGAAGGAAAAATGTTAATATAGATCAAGGGATAAAAAATCTATTGATGTTTTAAAAAACAAGATTTACAAGAGAATAAATACGATTATACTGTACTTTTAATAAATTGAATTATTAATAAATATAATTTTTTAACTTTTACGAATGTAACGAATCAAAAAATAAAAATATATTAATTTACATTGCTAAAATATTTATAAAAGTCACTATTAATAGAAGATCTATTTCGTATAATTTTTTTAATTGTTAATAAAATAATAATTTATAAAATAAAAAATATATTTTATTATTAAGACTATTTAATAATAATGTTATAAAATTTTTTATTTTGAGGGTTAGAAACCGGAAAGCAAAAATAGAAACCAAAATCCAAAAAAGACAAGTAAAAAGGAGTACGTACTCCCTTAGTCCCTTCACATACTTAAAGAACAAATTAAGCGATCCTTTTCAAGATAAGGGTTCCCATAACATCAAGGGCTGTACCAGGGTGTAAATCGAGAGTTGGAATATAAAAAATTTGGAGATCATGGTGGAGGTTTTGACCTTTTTCTTTTAACCCAGTCATTTACAATATTTGTATATAATATTTAATTTATTTTTAATATATATTTTATATTTATTATGTATTCTATATAAATGATAAATTTTTTTGGTACAATAATATAGTTATATATAAAATTATAAATTTTAAAAATAAAAATATCTATTTTTAATTATAATTGCACAAAATATTAAAATTTAATGCTATTTTTTTTAAAAATAAATGGCTACATTTAGTTGTTTTTATTGTGTTTATAAATATTTTTAAAATGTTTCTATTTTTTTTCTATCAAATTTTTGAGTTGAGAGATATTTTGGTAGTTTATCAAAATATTTTCCATCTATATTTTTGAACATTATTAACTTCTGCTGTTCCTATAATATTTCTCAACTAACTTAAAAATAGAGCTGAGTCCACCAGTTTTTTTGTACTTTGAACTCTTTATCTAAGAAACACGCGCAGGGGTGTCTCCCTCAAAATGCAGTCCCTTTTAGAATAATTTGTTTTGTTGTTGCAAGAGAGGGGCTAAAAGCTCATACCCCATAGGGCCCAGGACCACGAACAAAACACAAGGAATGTTATACACCGTTGGCAAGAGGCTGATTAAAGATGAAGAGGGTGGGCTTAACGTAGCCCATTACCCAAAAATTAATCAGATTTCCATTAACAAAAGTGCGGCGGATTGGCAGTCGGGCAGAGCATCTAACGACCTAACCGCGAAATTGGCAGCCCGTGATCTCTTCTTCTCAATACTCTCATTATTTACGGTGAAACTTCGGGAATTTGGAAAAGAGAAAGGAATCGACTATGAGAACTCTTGCAAAATTTATTTGTCGTTCTCTTTGTATCTTGCCCAAGCACTTCCAATTAACTCCGCCATTCTCACACCCAATATTCCACCCTCGAATTCCATCTTTACTACGTTTTTACTCTGCCGGTACCTCATTCCATTCTTTTCTTCTTTATTTAAAATTTATTGTATTAATTTCTTGATGATGGATCGTTAGAGCTTGTGAAATTCATTTATAGCTAGAAGATTGATCGCATTTGAATTGATTCGTTAACAGAAGTGCAACCTCAACTATCTACGGAGCTCTTGAGCATAATGGAACAGAGACTATCTGCTATTGAGTACAGGTCTGCCACTCTCAACAATCTTCTCAATCAGGTAATGCAATGCCTTATTTCATTTCTCTTGTTTCTTCACAATTTCTAAGTTCAAATTTCACTCTTCATGCTCTATCTTATGTTTTAATTTTTCTTGTTATTTGAAGACAGCCCGAAATACCACCATCAGAATACGCAAGAGCAAATAAGGAGCTTCGTAAACTGAGCAGTTCGTTACACCTTATTAACGAGTTGAGGGCTAAACAGAAGGTATTGAACTCTCTTCATCATGTTTCTTTCAATAAAGAGTAATGTTAAGAAGCTTGTTTTGTTTTGTTTGGTTTTGTCTTGCGTTAGCTTGTGTTATTTTTTTCTACTGTGTGCAGGAAATTGATGGCTTGAAGTCACTGGTGGCTGAATGTTCCGATGACAAAGACATGCTTAACATGGCGACAGAGGAAATGGGACAAGCCATAGAGGAAGAACGAAGACTGCAACATTTGCTGTTGAAGTCCTTACTTCCTAAGGATGATGCTGATGAAAGGGACTGCATTTTGGAGGTCAGAGCAGGCACTGGTGGGGAGGAGGCTTCTTTGTTTGCAATGGACATTTTCAAAATGTAAGGTTGCATTTGTGTTATCGAAATCAAATGGAAACTATTATTACAGTTTTCTAAAAAGTGATATTGTCTAACATAATACAGGTACGAAAAGTATGCTCACAAGAATGGCTGGAAATTTGTAGTAGTAGATATTGCTCAATCAGATTTTAAAGGATACAAGGTACATATTTTATACATTTTGTTTTTGTATGATCTGATTTCTGTGCTTTCCTCAAGTTCTTGATATAATAGAACTGCATTTCATCCTGCATCTGATGGATTTCTTGATTGAACTTTACTTTCTCAGGAAGCTAGTGCAGCAATTGCAGGAGATGGTGCTTTTGGGAAACTAAAATTTGAAAGTGGAATACATAGAGTACAGGTTTTGGCTACAACCGTTTACCATCCATGAACAAATCTACTTTCTATCATTTGCTGACTTCTTTCTTTTTTGTTTAAAAAAAAAAAACAACAAAATAAAAGAGAGTTCCGGTGACAGAAAAATTAGGTCGAGTTCATACCAGTGCTGTTTCTGTCGCAATCCTCCCCCAGGCTGACGAGGTAATTAAATAATTAATAGCTTATCAAAATTGAGCACATTTTATTTAAGTATATGAAGTAGTAGTTTTAACATTTTGTTCTCTGGACATAATTCAAAGGGAAAGGGTATCCTATAATTTATGTACAGTCTAGTATGAGACAATATGATATGTTCCTACTTGTCTTTGCTTTTGTGCCGTTATGCAGGTTGATGTTCAATTGAAGAATGAAGACTTAAAAATTGATACCTACAGATCTGGTGGTTCGGGTGGTCAGCATGCAAATACAACAAACAGTGCTGTTAGAATAACTCACATTCCGACTGGGATTACAGTTGCTATACAAGATGAGCGTTCTCAACATCAAGTGAGTATTTTCAAAAGATTGGGTATAATTTTCGTTTGAATGATTTTAACAAGAAATGTGTTCCATCAGTTAAGGTATCTCAAATTTGATGCACAGCTTGTATTCCTTGGCTATTTTTTTGTTTAGAGAAAGCAACTTTGCAGTATTGATAGTTTGATACATTTTATTCTCAATACTTTCTGAGTGCATGGATTGACTTATCAACCTGAAGAAAAGCTAGAAAACATATTGGAAGCTTATTGACTGTTATGTCTTTCTATTTAGTTTGTTGATGAATTCAATATTTTGTTGCTGTGGACATTTCTCGTAATTGTGTGTTTATGTTTGTCTTTTTTTTTTTTTTTTGCTTCTTTACATTGTACATATGTTTCCTTATTTCTTTTAGAACAAGGCCAAAGCACTTAAAGTACTGTGTGCAAAGCTATTTGAAATGGAAAGGGTCCGAGCTCATAGTACACGATCAAAACTTCGGTCAGAACAGGTAGGAGAGTTTTTTTGGTTGTGAACTGTGTTGAATTGCCTATACCTTAGTTTGCTTTTTGGATTGACTTCGAGTTTGTCAAACTGTAAAGATTGGCAGCGGTGATAGATCTGAACGCATCCGGACATACAACTTTCCTCAAGGTCGTGTCACCGATCATAGAGTTGGTATAACTTATCACTCAATAGATGATGTGATGCAAGGTGAGAATCTTGAGGTATTTATTGATGCTCTTTTATTGCAAGAAGAAATGGATGCAATTGCAACTTTTAGTTCTTCTCAGTAACACCAACTGATGGAACCAAGCATTACTGATTAGTGACTGTTAGTTCGGGGACTCATTTTTGTACTTCCCATGCTGAAAAAGAAAGGTTATTGTATTTTGAATAAGATATGCTAGATTTAGAGAGAAAAAAAAAGTTGAAATTCTGATAGCATAGTATCCAATGATGTGTGTATGATTATTTGATAATATAATTACACGATATATTTGTTCGCTTGTGTTTCCCATTTCAGATTATATCCCTTTATTTTTCAACTTTGCTTTTGCACTAAAACTCTTGCCTTTCAAAAGAGCAGAGTATATTTTGACAAAATCCAATAAAGGAAAAAGAGTATAGTATGACTTAAATTAAGAATATGCACAAAATTAAATCATTTTGCTAATATGAAAATGTTTTTAAATAATTAAATCATTTCGTGTCTAATCACCAAAAAAAAAAATAATTTGGTGTCCAATCTTAGAACGTTAAAGCGTTTTTAAATTCATAACCACGACAAGTCACTTACTTTTCTTGCAAGACATAACATTGAACTATGAAAGATCAATGATAAATTGATAACGATAATTAAAAAGTGATAAATAGCTTTAGGTTTGCCTTCTCTGCCCTACCATGGTACAAGTATATTATGTTAGAAAAATATTCCACATATTTATTTTATTTGATACATCAAATTAACATAAGATAAATGTTAGGAGACTAATATTTTTAATGGTAAAACATGAAGAATTGGTTAGTATTAGCTCAAATGCAAGATAAATATAATAAAAAAATTGATCTATTAACATTTTTCCTAATACAAATCTGTTTACTTATTAAATTGAGTGAGAAACTTGTCTTATATATTATTTATGACAGAGAAATGTTCATTATAATATTGTGCGAGACAAAAAAATAAATACAACTTATAATATGGTTTGGCTTAAGGTACTTATTAGTTTATGCTAATTGTTACCCCTTTTTTCTCTTTATTTGGCTACTTCACAAGAAACCGAAACTTCAGATTTCTTTTGAAGCAGAAGCACTCCTGTTGTTCCTAAATGTTCCTTTGTTACTAGTTGCATGTTTGTATTTGTGTTCAATCCATACACTGCTAAGTTTATTGAAAAGCATGATATTTGTTCCTAAATGTTCCTTTGTTACTAGTTGCATGTTTGTATTTGTGTTCAATCCATACACTGCAAAGTTTATGATATTTCGGCCCAATCTAGCCTAACATTAACGTAATGTTGTAACTTGTAATATTCAATTGCAAAGTGATGGTAATAAGTGGCTAAGAGAAGGGGCTTGAATCTTAGTCCATTTTTTTGAATATTAATTTCTGTTTTTTTAAAAAAATTTCAGGAGATATTTCTGCTTTTGTCTGATAACAAGTCAAGAGACATTTTTTTTTGTTTCGTAACGAGTTATGAGATATTTTTTATTTTTGTTTCCTACACTATAGAAACAGAATAGGAGTAGAAGAGAAAGAGAAAATCACACCAAGATGTATCTTGATTCAGCTGCTAAGTGCAATGCAGCCTACATCCAGTCTCTGTCACAATAGTGACGGAATTTCACTATAATCATAAGATTACAAACACCAATTCTTCCCTAGCATCTACCCAATCCTATCTGGGACAAATTCAAATTCTATTTCCAAATTTGAACTTGACTTGGACTCCTACCAAGCTTTCAACTGCAAAGTGCTAACCCAATTTGCAAGGGAATCCCCTCAAGATCATGACAACAAAACAGAAATACATACAAATAATTTCTGAGATAACTATAGCTTTTTCTTTAACTCTCTGTCTTTTTTCACTTATTGACTTTTTCTTACAAAACCTCATAGTTTGCCTTTTACCAATAAAACATAGACAGACTCACTGAAAAAAAGAAATATTCAATAAAAATCATGAAGGAGAAGAATAAACAGCTCAAAGAGTTATGGGAACCCAAACGTGTGCTCTCACTCCTTGATCTCAAACCTTGGCCATTCACCCTTATTATAGAAGGGGAAGCTTCCAAGATTGAAACCGGTTCAACCAAGCAACTTCTTCTCCAACCAAAAACAGCTTCAGTTCCGACAGAGAGAAGAGAGAGAGAATACCAAAAACTAACATGCAAGTACCTCTCTCAACCCTTTTCATCAAACTTTTTCAATCTGAGCTCTTGATCTTGACTTTGGCTCCAAGAAAGAATTTCAACCCTTGATGATTCTCTGGTCCTTGATAGCTCCAACATTTTCATATTTGCTTCTTCCTCTTCGTAACTCCAGTAGCTACCTTCTCTCTTGGATGAACAAAAACGGAACAGAGCTTTAGCCACAGAGATCTTCCTCTCTGACCGAGACGGATTGCTTCTATTTTTGGCTTCGAAAATCTTGAAGCCCTTCTTCAAATCATGCCTTCAATGGCAAAAATTTTGCCATGCCTTACTTCAGATCTTCCTTCCTTATAGCCTTTCTTCCATAGGCTTTTCTTTGTGACTTTACTTTTCTTCTGATAACTTTCTATCTTCTTCTTTCCTGTTGATATGACCGAAAGACAAGAAAGAGGAGAGAGAAGAGAAAAGAAAATTTTTGAAGAAAGTAATGAATGAAATTAAAACAAATTGAAGTTCCACTTCCATTTTTCTATGCATAAAGTAACGTGTAAAGCACTCAATATGATTAAATCAAATTTAATTTTCACTTCCAGTTACCAATGTATGGAGTCACGTATTAGGCTTTTTGGTTACCAAGGAATGCATTTAATTGAATTGAGATTTGGGTTCCAGTAACTATGTCATGAAGACTTTCCAATGAGATCACCATATGGACTTTAGGAAGCTTTGGTTTCTTACTTTAATTCATCATGGGCTTTGATGGATTTGGACTTATTTTGGATTTCTTTCCATTTTATCATTCAGCCACCTGATTTGATTAATTTTGTCCAAGGCTTGAATTTGTTCGATGATCAAATTGGACTTGTTTAACTTTTGGCCCAATATGAAATTAAATTGCTTGCATGCACTCTTGAATAGGGATGTTAATGGGGCAGGGCGGGGGCGGGGGATGCCTCCCTGCTCCCCATCCCCGCCCTCAGATTTGCTCCCATCCCCGTCCCATTCCCCGCTGTGGGGGAATATTGCTCCCCATCCCCATTCCCCACGGAGCCCCATTTCCCGCGGGGATCCCATTCCCCATCTACATAATAGTTCTAACTAATTATTAATTTTCATATGAATAGAGCTACAAGTATCTATCTTATACAAAAACTGCAAGATTTTATACAAAAAGTCTAAATGACACGATGGTGACTTCTTTCGAAATAACGCAATGGGGGGACGCAACGACGAGCCAAAGGAAAAAGCAGTGGACGAGGTGGGAGACGCGGCAACAGAAAGGAGAATGGACACGACAGCAGAGTTACGAAAAGGAACGCCGCAAATAGAAATTACGACGCGGTAAGGGTGATGGCACGGTGAGGTGTGACGATGCGGTGAGAAGGGTGACGAGGGGGTGGCTGCAGAGAGGTTGGATGGAGTATGGACAGCCTTAGGGATCTCTGAATTGAAGAGGGGTTATGCAAATAAAGTTTTGGGTTTCTATATATATGTGTGTGAGAAATGACTAAAAAATATATATGAGAAATAAACTATTAAGGATAATTCAAGGAATTCATAAATTTCGGGGAATAGCGGGGACGGAGCGGGAATCCCCGCTCGGGTCCCTGCACCTGCTTCGGGGGAATTTTGTCCCCCATCCCCATCCCCGCGGGGAAAATTCCCCACAATCGGATCCCCATTCGGAGCAGTCCCCGCAGGGATCCCCGCGTCTCGGAGAATTTTGCCATCCCTACTCTTGAACACAAATCATCAAACAACCTATTGGAAATTATTAAATAAAATACTCAATAATAATTTTAATAATTTTCTAATTTATATTTTAATAATGTTTGATCATCATTTCAGTTTTTCAAACTCAACAATCTCCCCTTTGATGACAAACATTATTAAATTGAATGGAAAGAGTTAGGATAGATAACTTCCCTTTAAAGATTTGCCAAAATCTCCCCCTTTCTTTTGTTCAATGTGCTCCCCCTTAATGTGTACCTGATTAACAAAATATTCAAGAAAACCATCACCTGTATATAAGCTCTAAAGAGTTCCAAGAAGACAAAGTTTTCAAAACCTGAAACCTTTAAGACCGAGCCATTATTTTCACAACATGATCCAGACAGAGCTCAAGGTGAAATTCTCTAACACAAAGTGCTCAAAACAATGAGCCAAAACAGAGCACAAAGCAGAGTATAAATATTAAACAGAGTACAAATATGAAACAGAATGCTCATGTCCAAATAGGGCAGCAAAGAAACCGTTTCAATTCAGCAATTCAGCCCTTCTTTCGTTTTTCTCCCCCTTTTGTCATCAAGGAGGGACACATCATATGTCAAAATTTGTAAGACTCTTATCAATTCACAAAAATCATCAGCCAGCCTTGAACCAAGCATGAATCAGAGCTAAACCAAATATTAATTAAAAGATATTTCTTCAAGAGCTCAGATGCTAAGCTATAAACAATATTCACAACCAGATCAAACTGCAGATTTTTAAATACAAATTCAAAAAATAAATAGCAGAAAATTCAAATTATAAACAACAGGTTCAAGCATTATCATCATAGATCAATATAGAAATAGACAACAGCCTTTCAATTCATTTTTCTTTCTCCCCCTTTTATCATTAAGGAGGGACATCTGCATGAAAAAACAGTTCACCATATATGCAAAAAAATGTAGAACAGGTAAAAGTGTAAAGATTAATTTACAGTCACCCAATAGAGTTCAACAACTAAAATAAAAAAATAGAACAAAAATAATGATAAACCAATGTTTCAGAAACAGTTTTTCAGCAGCAACATCATGGAACAGCCTTAAAAAAAAAGACTCAGATACCAAAACAAAACAAAAACTATAATAAATATAAGCAATATTTATAATCAGACCAATATGCATACTCATAATTGCCTGAAATAATAGTGTAAAACAAAAAAAATTGCAGCCAGTCTCGAGCATCATAAGTTCAACTTGTTTCACTATAACTGTTTTAATTTATTTTCATACAATGCTTACTCCCCCTGTTATTATCGAGAATAGTAATCCTGCACGCAAAAACAGTTCAATATGCAATCCACAAGTGCAAAACAGGTATGAGTGTTAGTGTCAACAGAAGTTGTAAAATGTATCATCAAAAAATAGATTATAAAAAAACAGCTGCATCAAGTTAGACTAGACATCAGATCCCTCATCCTCGGTTGCAAGAGGATCTTCTTCTTCTTTCAAAATTGTGTCATTGGCTGCCTTTGTGCCATTTTTCTTAGATTTCTTTATAGCACCACTACCCATAAGATATAAATTCTATCCTGGGTTTCATTACTCAGATCGACACCAAAATATTCAAAAATGCAAGTTAAAAGTATTCTATATGTAAGAAAAAATGGGAGTAGTAGAGAAGATGAGAAGTTATCATAATAACTGTTTTAAATGTTCAAAAATCCTTTGAAAACACAAACCAATTCAATAAAACGAGATTCAAAGAATTTTAAATTTTAAAAACAATATAGGCAGTTTTGAAATGACAAATCAAATAAAAGATTGAAAAGATTTTGAAACTGATTTGACTTGAAAAATGATGAATGCAAATACTCTTCTTTTTGGCGTATGTGATCAAAATAAGCAATGAGACCCACTACATAAAATAAAACAACTTTCTCTTGGGCTTAGTGGTGGTTTTAAGGAAACAAATTTGACCACCAAGAATTTAGTTCAGATCTAAATTCATTTAAAATTATCAACACATAGTCTGAACTTTATAGAATCTAGAGGGAGTCATCATCTGCCCAATTTTGTCTCCCTGTAACCTGCGAGACAAAAACAACCAGAAAAATCTTTAAGCATATTTAATTCAAAAACTCAGCAATCAATAGTCCCTAGAGTAGTTCTCAATTTACAAAATCTATCTTCACATAGAGGTTTTGTAAAAATATCAACCAACTGATCCTCAGATTTCACAAATTGTATGTCAATTGTTCTCTTTTGCACATGTTCTTTTATGGAATGGAATCTTACTTCAATGTGCTTAGTTCTTGAGTGTAAAATATGATTTTTTTAAAAAAATTATTTCACTCAAGTTGTCACAAAACATAGGGATACTATTGACTTGTAATTTGTAATGTGCAAGTTGTGTTTTAAACCAAGTCAATTGAGAACAAGAGGAAGTTGAGATATATTCAGCCTCAGCCGTGACACAGGTAGCTTGCTTCTTGCTTAACCACACATGGATTGTCCAAGACAACAACAAATTTTTGAAATGCTATTCCTATTCACACAATCTCACGATCTCAGCAAGATCTTATTTTGCTCAAATTGGACCAGTTCTTCCTCCATTCCTTTTATCCAAGAGGGATCTTCAATAATGAATTTATGAAGATGGTTCTTCAAGAACTTTCTTTCTTGATTTTGGTGAGGTGATCTCAGGTTGAGTATGAACATGATCAGTTCTATTGTGATTTTCAGAAATCTCTGTATCAGGAGGAGACAAAATAGAATCGTCTCCTAGATTCTGGTCTGCAGAATTGTGAACAACATCTTCCATTGTAAGTTTAAATTTGTCTTTTCCATGAATTCTATCTGAATTTTGTGCAATTTCGGTTCCTGCATCAATTTTCTCAACAGCACTTGAAATGGAGTTAGATTCATCAAAAAATGATATTTGAGCTAATACTAACCAATTCTTCATGTTTTATCATTAAAAATATTAGTCTCCAAACATTTATCTTATGTTAATTTGATGTATAAAATAAGATAAATATGTGGAATATTTTTCTAACATAATTTACTTGTATTGTACCATGGTAGAGTAGAGAAGGCAAACCTAAAGCTATTTATCACTTTTTAATTATGGTTATCAATTTATCATTGATCTTTTTCATAGTTCAACGTTATGTCTTGCAAGAAAAGTAAGTGACTTGTCGTGGTTATGAATTTGAAAACGCTTTAACGTTCTAAGATTGGACACCAAATGCTTTTTTTTGGTGACTAGACACCAAATGATTCAATTATTTAAAAACATTTTCATATTAGCAAAATGATTTAATTTTTTGCATATTCTTAATTTATGTCATACTATACTCTTTTTCCTTTATTGGATTTTGTCTCACAGGATTTTGTCAAAATATACTCTGCTCTTTTGAAAGGCAAGAGTTTTAATGCAAAAGCAAAGTTGAAAAATAAAGGGATATAATCTGAAACGGGAAACACAGTTACACAGGTGACCAAATATATCGTGTAATTATATTATCAAATAATCATACACACATCATTTGATACTATGCTATCAGAATTTCTACCTTTTTTTCTCTCTAAATCTAGCATATCTTATTCAAAATACAAGAACCTTTCTTTTTCAGCATGGGAAGTACAACAATGACTAACTCAGTAACGCCTGGTTCCATCAGTTGGTGTTACTGAGAAGAGCTAAAAGTTGCAATTGCATCCATTTCTTCTTGCAATAAAAGAGCATCAATAAATACCTCAAGATTCTCAGCATGCATCACATCATCTATTGAGTGATAAGTTATACCAACTCTATGATCAGTGACACGGCCTTGAGGAAAGTTGTATGTCCGGATGCGTTCAGATCTATCACCGCTGCCAATCTTTACAGTTTGACAAACTCAAAGTCAATCCAAAAAGCAAACTAAGGTATAGGCAATTCAACACAGTTCACAACAAAAAAAACTCTCCTACCTATTCCGACCGAAGTTTTGATTGTGTTATCTATGAGCTCGGACCCTTTCCATTTCAAATAGCTTTGCACACACTACTTTAAGTGCTTTGGTAAGTGCTTTGGCCTTGTTCTAAAAGAAATAAGGAAACATATGTACAATGTAAAGAAGCAAAAAAAAAAACACAAACATAAACACACAATTACGAGAAATGTTCACAGCAACAAAATATTGAATTCATCAACAAACTAAATAAAAAGACATAACAATCAACAAGCTTCCAATATGTCTTCTAGCTTTTCTTCAGGTTGATAAGTCTATCCATGCACTCAGAAAGTATTGAGAATAAAATGTATCAAACTATCAATACTGCAAAGTTGCTTTCTTTAAACAAAAAAATAGCCATGGAATAAGCTGTGCATCAAATTTGAGATACCTTAACTGATAGAACACATTTCCTGTTAAAATCATTCAAATGAAAATTATACCCAATCTTTTGAAAATATTCACTTGATGTTGAGAGCGCTCATCTTATATAGCAATTGTAGTCCCAGCGGAATGTGAGTTATTCTAACAGCACTGTTTGTTGTATTTGCATGCTGACCACCAGATCTGTAGGTATCAATTTTTAAGTCTTCCTTCTTCAATTGAAACATCAACCTGTATAACAGCACAAAAGCAAAGACAAGTAGAAACATATCATATTGTCTCATACTAACTGTACATAAATTATAGGATACCCTTTGTTCCCTTTAAATTATGTCCAGGAAACAAAATGTTAAAACTACTACTTCATATACTTAAATAAAAAGTGCTCAATTTTGATAAGCTATTAATTATTTAATTACCTCGTCAGCCTGAGGGAGGATTGCGACAGAAACAGCACTGGTATGAACTCGTCCTAATTTTTCTGTCACCGGAACTCTCTTTTATTTTATTGTATGTTATAAAAAAAAGTCGGCAAATGACAGAAAGTAGATTTGTTCATGGATGGTAAATGGTTGTAGCCAAAACCTGCACTCTATGCACTCTTTATCGTCCCTACTGGGTATGAGCTTTTAGCCCTCCCTTGCAACAACAAAATAAATTATTTAAAAAGAAACTGCATTCTGAGGGAGACACACCCGCCTGTGCATGTTTTCCTAGATAAGGAGTTGAACGAAAAAAAATGGTGATTTAACAAAAGTTAATAATATTTAAAAATATAGATAGAAAATATTTTGATAAACTACCAAAATATCTCTCAACTCAAAGACTTGATAGAAAACAAATAGAAACATTTTAAGAATATTTATAAATACAATAAAAATAACTAAATATAGATATTTATTTTCAAAAGAAAATAACATTGAATTTTAATTTTTTTTGCAATTATAATTAAAAATACATATTTTTATCTTTAGAATTTATAATTTTATATACAACAATGTTATTGTACAAAAAAAATGTAATTTATATAAAATATATAATCAAATATAAAATATATATTAAAAATAAATTATACATATATTCTGTAACTGAGCCAAGAAAGGTCAAAACCTCCCATGATTTTCACAATTTTAATATTTCAACTGACTGATTTACACCATATCTTAGCTCTTGATGCTATGGGCCAGTATCCTTAGGTTGAAGAGATTGCTTAGTTTGTTCTCTTAAGTATGTGAAGGGAGTACATGCTTTTTTTCATTTTTCTTTAGTTTTCTGATTTTGCTTTGGGTTTCTTTACCATTTGTAACATCCACCTATCAATTGCAGAAGAAATAGCTAAAATTCACTCTTTCGTTGCAAATTACTTTCTTTATTATGGAACTCAGAGAAATTGTACCTCTTCTAATACGACTTCAACATTTCTCCGTCTTATTTCAATATCATGTTTCTTATATTCTACATCAGATGTTGTACCATTTAAGTATTTTGTTGATTTATCCCGCGTAAATAGTGCACTCTTTCTCCATCTGCCTTTTCTTTTCTTTCATCTGTAGAACTAAAATTAAAACGCTGAAAATATTTATTCTGTTATGTAGAAAATGATTGGAATATAAATTTTTTTATAAAATATTGACGGTAATATTTATTTATAAACTGTACAGTCTATAATATTAGCTTGGGGAAGTAATTTATAGATTGCAGATGAGAAAAATATTTATAAACTGTACAAGCCACTTGACATAACAGCTTGGAAATATTGAATTGATAGAAAAATTAGGTGACTGAATAATAGAGCAGTTAAAGGTAATTGAATAGAGCAGTTAAAAAGATAGGATTTATAAAATAGAGTAGATTATTGCAGCAATTATTCCACGAAGAAAAGATAAATAAAAAAGGAAAAAGAAAGAGAGAGCCAGGGAAGAGGCAGTGCATGAGCGTAGCCACAATAGATGAGATGATGTATCATGTCTTTATCTATGTGTGTATGTATATGTGTGTGTTTCCCTCTGTAACTCAATGAACAAATGTGTCTATTGATAGCTCCATTCATGCTCTGCCTGTTCCCAGTCTTTATCATCTCTTCTCTTTTTCTCTGGCTATTATCTCTTATCTGGTTTTTCAGATTATGCAATTATATGTGATGCAATCCTATTCCTTATATAACATTATTATGAATTAATAATTACATATTTATTATAGTACAACATGTACTACTATATACTATGTCCAATGTTTCTCCTGTACTACTTGTTAAATCTTAATTGTGAAACAAGAAGCTCCAAGGAGATCTCAGTTGTACTACACTACTACTACGCACAAGAGTACCAAAAATATGCCTATGTGCTTATGTCACTTTCTTGTGCTGCTGAAATGACCATTTGTCACTTGCCAAAACTATTTTGGTTAATAATTATTCATGAACAAAATAGTATGCTTCCTAATTTTATTTTCATTTTCTTCCCCTGTTAAAAGAAAATGATAGCATTCGTTATGCAAAATAAGGGAAACTATCATTTGACAAGATGTAATAGGTCAAAATGTTAGAGTTGAATTGAGTATGACAATTTTTCTGCTGAAATTGTGAGTATTTTCATTAATCGTTTTCTAATTTTAGAGAATAAAAAAATTGAAAATAGTATTTTTGCATGTGGATAGAATAAAAAGTAAAAACATCTAACTTAATCACCCGATCGTGTTTACCTAAAACATGTGCAACTGGCCATGTGCAATTCAAGAGAGACAAAGTCCAATTTCATCGAAACATGAATAGTGGGGATCCAATCCTAATTAGTGTTAAGTAGTTAATGGATTTAGTTAAAAGGAAGCATAAAGAGTAATGGGTGGTTGCAGCTTGTAGAGCAATTACGGATAAGTCGCACGCCTGCACATTCAAACTCGCTACTTAGGTTAGTTTGGATAATCAGTTTAATACTTTAATTAATTTTTTTAAAAAAATAGATTAAATAATAAATAGCTATATTAAAAATGATTTATAAATAAATTATTTTATGTTTGAATTTTTAATTTTAAAAATATTTATTTTATAAAAATATGATAAAATGTAATAATATTATAAGAGAAGTAATTTTTTTTAATTTTTCTATAAATTTTTAAATAACTTTTTAAAAAATTGTAATTTAATTTTAAAAATTACACTTGACATTAATATTATTATTTTTTATAAATTAAAAACTCAAAAAAGTTATTTTTAAAGTTTCTCAAACATATCCTTAATGGTTATTACTTATTACTTATTAGGTGTGTATTATAGAGATTGATAGAATCTTCCACTGCATGTGGTAAAATTAATAGAGATATAATTGGTCACGGTAATATTTATTCTGTACATCGAACAAAATTAAAACGCAAGAATTAATCGCCCTATGTAGATACATGCTACTATAAAATAATAAAATAGTACCATGAACCTACCCCTCCCCTCCATAAAGTCCTAATTATCCAAGTCCTTTTTGGTGGTTGTAGAATGGTTACAGTCATCGTTATCATCATGATTTATTTTAAAATGCGTTTGATATTTTATAAGATCATTTAATTATATAATTATTCACAGAATTAATATAAAATATAATTATTTTATTTGTGTAGTATTATATAATTGGATCTACATATTAAATTTTTTTATACTAGTGATACATTAAAATTAAATTTATATTTGAAATATAAAGTTGACGGTTTATATTTTTACAATATCAATTCATTTCAATTTCATTGAAATCTTTTAAAAAAAATAAGAGTATAATATCAGTTATAAAATAAATCTATAAATTTTATAGCTCAAATCAATTTCTATTTTTTTATATATGTTTTAAACGGAAAAAAGCTAATTTCTAAATCAAATAAATTTCAATTGCGAAAAACTCACCTTAAATAAAAAAACAAAACAAGGAGTTGCTAGCTAGAACCCATGAAGCTCATGGTGTCTTTTGTTCCAAGACTAGAACTTAGGTTGATAAGTTAAAGTTAGGTGAGGGCACGTGGTGGTAGGTCCTTTGGGCTCAACTATCTGCTATTGCTTTACATAATTACATGGAGTCCTTCACGGACCGTGATAATTGTGTGGAATGACTCATCCTAACTTCATTTGTGAGTGTGAACCTTTTTTTTCTTCCAATTATTTGAATTTAATTTCTTAATTAGCTGTTTTGCAAATGGATAATTCTAGGTGATTTCTTCTCTTAATTGATCATCTTATAGATCGAGTATTGGATATATAATATAATAAGCAGCATTTAAAAACTAAGCTCTTTTATTAACATAACATCAAATGATCCAATAGGTGGCTTTTGAATTAGCTCTGTGGCTTCTTTAGAAGAGAAGGGGAAGAAAAAAAGTAAAAGTTAAAAACTAAAAATTGATCTCTTTTTTTTGGTGATTTCTGAAAGCTTATTAGCAAGATTAAGATGTCTTGCCCTTTTGTCTCAGTCAGATAATTCCTCCTTGCTAGTTAGTTTCTGCCAATCAATCTAACTCTTACAACAGAAAAAAAGCAGGGAAAAAAATAAAAATAAATAAATAAGTAAATAAATAAATTTGATTCATGACTTTGGTTCTGTAAGAATAACATCAAAATCACTAAGAGTCCACTCTGCTACTTCATCTTTTGTGCTGACAAATATCTCAGTTCCAGTATCCACAGAAGTCCATATTCTTTTAGCAGGAGCTGTTCCAGGATCCTATACCAACATAAATTAAAACATGCCCATTATTCATTTTTCTATTATGTAACAAAACATAAACTCAAATAACATTAACATACCTGATAGAAGTATAGTCTACTTGAAAGACCACCAACATCAAGTTCCCAAGTTCTTGGATCTCCAACCCAACCATCTCCTTTTTTTGTTGGATAGCCATAATCACCCCATATAGGGTGAGGCAACAACTGAACAATCTCTTGTGCTTGAGGATTGCTATAAGGATCACAAGTTTTAACAGGTTGCTCTAATTGTTGAGCATTACCAGGAGCACAGTAAAAGTGATAAGCAGAATAGGGGAAATTTTCAGTGTCATTTCTATGGATTTTCTTGTTGTCTGGTGTGATATGAAATGGAGGGCAATTTTCCAAACCCTTTGGGCTGCACCAGGCTGGTGTTTCAGGATTTATGATCATCTCACTGTATCTGGTTACATCAGTTAGGACATCTCCATCACAAGGAGCACCATTGTTCTTCCAGCAGCTACCTATGTCTAACAGGTAGAACTGGCTCTTGGGACCCCCACCCTTTTTGATATCTAAGCTCAACTTGACCTTAAAATTTGGTGATTCTGGAAGCTGAAACATGGACTCAAATGGTTAATAATAGTGCCTAATCATCCAACTTATAATTATTATAAATAAAAACAAGCGGTTGTAAATGTTCTTAGAGCAGACATTAAATGTGTTCTAAAAACATGAAAGTATGGAACGAAATTGAGCAACTTTACCAAATTTTATGGTTTATTGAACACAGAGAAGATAAATTAAGCTATATACTTACAATTTTAAGCATTCCTCTTGTGTCATAATGATACCCTCCAGAGAATCCTGTGGTTGCATCAGCTCTAAGGTACAGCATCAACCATGGATATTTCTTTGAAGTTCTGAGCTTATGTTTGAAGATCCAACTCCCAGAATCATCAACTTTCTTCTCCCACACAACTTCATAGTAAGACAAGCCATCTTTCTCACCCTTGCAATCAGAATCCAAATCATATGTACCATGAAACATTCCATGCATTGTTCCATTTTTTATCCTTGTTTGTTGATGACACAAGATGGGTTGGTTCATGCACCCTTTCCCAAAGCAAGGAAACCTCCCATGACTACCAAAAGGTGGAACCTTTCTCCCATCCATGGGACACAAACCAGAGCTTGTGTCATAGTTTCCATTCTTCAGCATTATCATCCAAAATTGCCAAGGCTTTGGTGTGTCTTCAACTTCACACAATGAACCAAGATACAGTTCTTTTTCAACAGCATAAAGGTCTGTGTTGTTTATATCAATTGAATCTGATTTTATACCAGGAATTGGTTTTCCAACCCCAAGTTTGTTATCATCTTTTGTTACCTTGTGTTTGAGAGAATCTGTGATAACATTACAACCAATGCATCATAAAATTTAGAACCAGATTCTTTAACCAAAGACAAAAAGATCTATATTTTGTTGTGTGAATTGGACTTACTTGAAAGATCAAAGCAATCAGCAGCTCTTGGGCTACCCATGTGAGGAGCTTCTTCCCCAACCTCATTGCAGAAATTCCAAGCTTCAAATGCTACTCTCAGTTCATTTCTCTTCATTCCTGGATCTCCTACTGCAGAAACATGATTCTCACTCTCTGCTACTGTTGAGAGATCAAAGAAGCTGAACACAATAAGAACATTCATCAACACAAACAACCTATGCAACTGCTTATCCATAATTATCATGTGTGCCTCAAAATTAGAGCACACTAGACAATGGATATAGGGTCTAATGTAGCATTTCATTACGGTGGTTTTGCTTTTGAAGGATCTTCTTGTTATAAATACTAAATAAAATAAGTTATTATTACTTTTGATTTGAATTTTAAATAAAAATAAAATTAAATATTTTATTTTATTTAAATCTATAAAATTTAGTGAGAATCAATAATTAAATATAAATGAAAATTTTGGTTCCTAATATACTAAAATCTTTTTGTAATTCTTATTATATTATAGAGTTGCTATTTGAAGTAAGATAAAGATTCAGTATATTTTGGTCGAGAAAGATCAAAAGAATTACAAGAACTAAATTATCTCAATTATGCTCATAAATTCAAATACATTTTGACACTCCTAACTTTTTTTATAATTTAATATGAATAATCTTAAGATAAAAGAATCTAAAAAAAAAAATATTCATCACTTGGTACTTTTATCTCCAGCATTATTTATAAGGACAATTCCTCAGATACCTAACCATTTTACGTTTCTAGTTTCTACTGCTTTTTAAGTTTTTTATTTTGTGAAGGACTTGTTTTTATTGTCTACAAATTAAAATTTGGTGTATCATTTTTGTCATTTTAAGGAATTAATTAAAGGGTCCCAACTATATGTAGAAATTATATTCCAATTTTCATATTAAAAAAAATATCACTCCATAAAATCTTGTACCTATAAGTGGGTGAATGAAAATAATGAGAATGATTTTATTGATGTTAAACTAATTTAATTAGATTTAATTGAAAAAGAACTTGTACCTATAATATTACTCCATGAAAAACCTAAAACAGATTCTCATGTAACTCAGATAAAAATAGTAATAAATCACAAGGGAATAATATGGGTTGGAAACTTGGCATTGTTCACAAGTAACAAAGAAAGGCCATTCTAGCACTCGGGTCTTCATTTTTATATTAAAATTTAAAAATAATCCCACTTTTTACAATCTTTTAATATTTAAGTATTGTTATGGCTTTTCTCAAATTTACTGTCTGATTAATCACTTTTTTATTTTTCAATTCAGTACTCTTACTCATTTTCTTTTTTTACATGCCTTAGTGCCTTATGGTCTAACACGTGTGATGTGTACCATTTCTGCAAATTAGCACACAGGAAATATCTACACCTATCAATTTTGTAATCACACTTATCATAAGCAGTGTTGGAGATTCAAGTATAATTATTTTTATGTCAATTATTAATTTGACATAAAAATTAATGCACCTAAATCTCTCATGAATTTGTAATTTTGTGTATATGAATTGTGAACAGAATAAATTAACTACAACTTTTTCTTTTTGGTATTTAAATTAACTAATTTTTTTTTTTTGGTAATAAAAATTAACTACTTTTACTTTGCATGAAGTCGTCTTCTTTTTCTTTTCAGTGTTCGTTGAGTGTGTGGACCCTTTTTTATTCTGTCCACCATATAAAGTCCAAAAATAGTGGTCCACCTTAGCTCTAAAGCCCAATGTGAAGCTGATTAGAGTGGGAAAAAACCCATAGCAGAACTGTAATTGTTATTACTTATTATCGTATCTCCCAACCTGACAAACTTAAAAACTAATCCGTTACGAATATTAATTCTATTTAAAAGTCTGTTGTTAGTCAATAAATTAATTTATATACAAGACAGAATTCGAATTCGACACCTATTTAAACAGACTAGTGAGCTGACTACAAACTTTAATTTTCATAATTTCTTTAAATTTACTCCAATAAATCTTAGTTGTAGAGATGAGTGCCATTTGGCTTAACAGAATGCCATTGATTACAGATGCATTACAGTTTAATTTGATCAACCTAAAATTTTCAATGTGTTATTACTTATGATGACAATATACTGTATAATATAATGAAGTAATAATGCGAAAATCTTTTCCATGGTATGGTGTTGGGTATGGAATGATATGGGTCTCAAGCTTTCTCCTTTCTAGAGAACCTTTCTACAAATTGATTGATTTTTATTTTTGTACAAAACTTACTTACAAATAATTTCATGAATCATACCTCCCACTACATCAAGATAAGGTACATCTGCATAATTCTTGCAGAGCTTCCTATCCTCTTTTCTTTGCTGAAAAATTATGCATATATACATATGAATGTTATGATATAGGCTGAATTGAAGTGCTTCTTATACTGTGTCATGAGTTATCCCCCAAGAGATGAGGAAGTGTAATCTTGCCACAGTTAGAAGGGTCAAGCTTCCTGAATTGGTCACATATTTGCATTACATCTTTTTCCTGTATTTTACCCATTTCTTTCAGCTTGAAAATTACATACTCTGACTTACTGCAATAAAAAATTCAAAAATAATAATTCTCAGTAAGAAAAAAATCAAAGTAGAATGACACATTTGTTATTGGTCCTATTAAATAACCAGACAGAAAAAATTGCATAAATGCATGCATTATTTATGCCTAATACTATCTATCATTACCTATATAACTCTGCATAGTAAATACAACTTCATAGGACTAAGACAACTTTTTCTTCTTCTTTTCCCTTTGTTTTTTTAAGAAAACGACATGTAACCGTCACATGTATGATACAAGATCCAAGCCAAGAGCTAATGTCTCATTGTGCTTACTAAAAAATGTCTTGCTACACATTTATAGCTAGCTGTCAAAACCAATAATACCAATAATATCATAATAATAATCATCAATAATCACCTGCCATGTTATATTAGCTAATAAGGATGGCAATTTGATGAGATTAGATTCTCCTATTCTATTCATCAAGTACTGATCTAAATCCAGAAGCATATGAATGAAAAATTAGGAGAGTAATTAATGAACATTACCTGATGAAACCAGTGTTGTTGATATCAGCAGCAAGCCAATCATCAACAGTGATATCTCTATGCAAAACCTTCTTAGCCATTCTTCTATGCCTTCTATCGATTCTAGCTTCAGCCAAATACAAGAATGCCCTTGCAACCATCAAGGTCGAAAACAAGAGCCAAATAGCCGCAAACAAGCGACCTTTACGAGTCTTGAAAGCTCTATCACCATAACCAACTGTTGTAACAGACATAACAGACAAGTAAATGGAATCAACCCAATCCAAACCCTCCACAAAGTAGAGCACAAAACCCCCAATCCCAATGCAAAGAACAACCACACCAAGAGCCAAACCAACCTTCAATCTTATCCTCATCCTCCCCTTTGCCACGTCAATAATGTAATTCCTTGCTGAGAACCCTGCTTCTTGTTGCTGTTCCTGATGAATTGGAGACCCCATTTGTAAGCCAGCAAGGATGGTGTTTTCTTGCAAATCCAAGACATAGTTGACGAGTCCGCTTAAGAGTATGTCTATGAATCCAAACCCAACTAAGACGAAGACGCAAGCGAAGACCTTTGTGACTGGGGTCAGAGGAGCTATGTCACCGTACCCTATGGTGCACATGGTGACTATGCAGAAGTAGAGTGCGTCGATCACAGGGTGTGTTTCAATGCCGGAGAAACGTTCCCTGTTGAAGGAGTATATGGCAACTCCAATAGACAGGTATATCACAAGCAAGATAAGCCCTTGTCTGATCACCGAGCTGTTCTGCGGTTTTGGAACTTCCGCTTCTTTCTTTTTCACTTCTTTCATTGTGATCATGGCTGGAGCAGTTTTGCAACGACTCAGTTTCTTCTTCTTCGAAGAAGCTGGCAATGGCGGCTGTTGCTGCTGTTGATTCAAGGATTCTATCTCTGTGTTCTGCAGGGTCAGGGTTACCACATCGCTGAAGGATTTTGAAGGTCCGAAGTATTGTACATCGCGGTTGTCCATGATTTTGGAGGTGCTTAACAAAGGTTCACTCTCCATGGCAGAGAGAGAGAGACTGAGAGAGAGAGAGAGAGAGAGAGAGAGAGAGAGAGAGAGAAGAAATAAAAAAAAAGTGTGTTTTTGAGTGGAGGAGATGAGGTTTGAGGTTTGTGGTTGGTGTGCGGAGAAAATTATTCAATTGATTATAATTATTTAATTTTTATTTTTTCAAATATCTCTTATTTTTGTTAATGATTAACTGAATAATTCAAAATGAGTTTAATTTTATAATTTTATTTATTTGGTTTGGTTGATTGCACCAATGGAGTGACAAGAGAGCTAACTGTTTGGGCAAATAAGAGGGGACCCCAATGCCACGCAAGACGAATGTGACATAACCTAATAAATATTTGCAAAAGTAAAATAAAAGATGGTGGATTCTCATATGAATTCTTAATTCTAGCTAAAGAAAGAAGGATTAGGGTGCAATTTGTTTTTATGTTTTGCTTCTGTTTCGGGAATATAAAGTAATGAAAAAGGAAAAATCATTATGAATTGCGTGCTAAAGTAAAGTTCAAAGGCAATCATACAAAAGAAGAAGGACTAATATATTTCTGGTATGTGTGGATTAAAATAAGACCAATTGGATGGGTGTGGTTCGTTTTTGTTGTGCTCCAAAAAAGAAAGCACTGGTTTTTCTAGAATGGATTCGATAAGTTTGGTAGGTTGATTGTTTCGTTCCTGCGCCGCCGGCAGAGTGACTGTGACAAAATAGATTATATTTTTTATTTATTCATTGTTTATTGTTATTATTCAAATTTAAACTTATTATTCATATGATTTTGGTACTTAACATAGAGGTTAAAAATTTATTTCGTCTTCGACCTTTTTTTTATTATAAAATGGTCCCAAAGGTTTTAATTTGTTTTAAAATCATCTTTTTTACCTATTTTATTTTTTTATTACTAAACTACCCCTCATTAAAAAATTATAAAATAAAATAAATATAAAATAAATCAAAAAAAAAGAAGAAAGAAAGGGATACAGGGAAGGAGGGGTGGGGAGAGAAAGAAAGAGGGGGCGCGAGAAAAAGGGGAAGGGGGGAGGGAAGGGGACCGCCGCCCGCCGCCTTGCCGTCCTGCCGCACCGCACTACCACCACCACCTTCTTCTTTTTCTTCTTCTCTCCTCGCTGCCGCTACCGGTCTTCATTACTGCCGCCGCTCTTCGCTGCCATCGTCGCTCTGCTCCTCGGGAAAAGGGGGAAGAAAACGCGAAGGGAGAAGAGGGGGGAGGGGGGTTTCGGGAAGAAGAGGGGGAAGGGGAAGGGTCCTCGCCGCCGCCACCGGTCTTCACGGACGTCGCCGCTCTTCGCTATCGCCGCCACCGCTGCTCCTCCTCGTCTCTGTTGGATCTCACCGCCAGATGTCGCCGCTGCTCCTCTTCCTGGATCGACGTCGGCGCCAGCAGATCCGCGAGGGTGGACGTCGTGCGCCGGTCGCCGTTTCTGTTCCTCCTCCTTGCTCGGCCGCCGAGGTCGCTGCTCTGGCCGGTTTCTAGTTTCTGGTTTCTTGTGGTTTCTTTTGGTTCTACTGCTTCTGCATGCTTATGATTATCAATCTGGTTTCTGTGTTGTTGTTGTTCTTTTGATTCCATTATCGATTGAGTTCTAAGTTATGGGTTTTCGTTTTTCTGATTTTGGATTCTGAGTTTTGACGATGACGATGATTTTGAATTCTGGGTTGTTGTTCTTCTATTATTGTTGTTCTTCTATTTCTTGCTATTTTTATTGTTGTTTGTTTGAGTTTAGATGATGATTTTTTGAGTTTTGATGATGATAATTTTTCTGAGTTCTGAGTTCATTGGTGTTGTTTCTGCTTTTGTTTTGCTTTTGTTTCTGTTCTGCTTCAGCTTCTGTTTGGCTTTTGTTTCTGTTATGCTTCAGCTTCTGGGTTCAGCTTCGCTTTTGGTTGATTTGGGAGAGAAGGGATAGGGGCATTTTGATCCGAAGGACGGTTTTAAAACAAACTGAAACCTTGGAACCATTTTGTAGCGAAAAAAAGGCCAGAGACGAAATAAATTTTCGGCCTCTACGTTAGGGACAAAAATCATACTTATCCCTATTATTTATTATGAAATTAACTAAATAATTCTCAAATATAATTTTTAAATATATAAATAATAAACATTAAAAACATTTAATACATTAATAATAGTAATTCTATAATATACTATTAGTATTATGATCTAAATAATTTTTATAATAAAATAAAAATTAATAAACATATTATTCGATATTATGAGTAATAACAAATTAAATTTTTCATCTCTTTAAACTAAATTAATAATTCTATTTAATATCTTTGCATTAAAACATATATATACTATGGAGACCATTTATAAACTCAACAAACTCAAAACATCAATAATATTATTAAGAGGTAAATACCAAATTGTTACCTGAAAGATTTTGGCGCTGACAAAATAGTACCTGACTTTTGTTATTGATAAAATAGTCTCTACAAAATTTTAAAATTTGACAAGCGTGTCATCGAACTCGCCAAAGTAAATCTCCGACAAGCATAATGCTGACGTGGCCATCGTATTTTGGTGACCTACAAACCACCACCAAAGCCCCCCTCCCAAACACACACTCTCCCTCCCGTCGCAGCCCCGCTCTCAACGTACATTCCCCCCTTCCTCTCCCTCCCATCGCAGCCCCCTCCCCAATGCACACTCCTCCCTCCCTCCGTCAACACCATCACAACTTCCACAAGTACCTAAAATCCGGTGTTTTAGTCCGAATCCGCGATTCGCGTATCATCAGCGTCAGATCTCACTGGATCGGCTCCATCTGCTAGATCCCTCTCCGTCACACTTCTCCTCTTTTCTCCCCGTTGCATACGCCGCAGGACACTGCCGCTGCTCAGCCTCAGGCCAACGTTGGCGCTTCCGCTAACGGTTTTTCATTCTTTGTTGCAAGGATCTATGGACCATGTTGTCCAATTGAAAACATTGCTTTGTTTATGATTTTCGTCGCCAGGCCTTATTGTGGCTACGATGGTGTGGTGGTGGTCTTTGATGGTTGAGATTGTTGTTGTTGTTGATGTTAAAATTGTTGTTGCTGCGAGTGGTGGTGTTGAAAAAGGGAGGGGAGAGTGTGCGTTCGGGAGGGGGAGTGATGGAGGTTCCGGTTGTTGTTGATGTTGAGAGACTATTTTTGTCAATAACAAAAGTCAGGTACTATTTTGTCAGTGTCAGAATCTTTCGAGTACCAATTTAGTATTTACCTCTATTATTAATCAATTAATAATACATATTGTCATAAGGGAGCCACTCAGATAAAGATGCTTAAAACGTCTTTTTCTAAAGATATTTTTTAATCATTAAAATTCGATACATATAATTGATTAAACTATGTTATTTTTATCAAAATTATATCAAATAAATTAATTTGGCCAAAAATCAGTAAACTATACCTTGAACCGGTCTAAATTAATATTTTTTATAAAAAATAACTATAATATTCTTATTATAAAAAATGACTAAAATAGTCTTTTTATTTTATATATATATATAAATTTTGAGAATCTTAAATTCTAACCCTTCTCTTTTCTCTCTGTCGTTATAGGATTAGGATTTAGGGTTTTCAATATATATATATAAAGAAGTATTTTAGTCATTTTCAATAAAAAAAAAGAAAGAATATTAATGTAGATCAGTTCAAAGTTTGGTTTATCAATTTTTCGGCCAAATTAATTTGTCTGATCTAATTTTGACAAAAATAATATGATTTAATCGATTATATGTATTAAATTTTAATTACTAAAAAATATCTTAATCTGAGTGACTCCCTTGTCATAAAGTTACAAATCGACAAAGATTCATCAATATAAGAATAATGTGGATTAATTAAAAATTTACGTATATTAAAATTTTAGGTATATTTTGAGTAAAATATATGTAAATTTAATTGAATTTTAATATACTTAAAATTTTAATTAATTTACATTATTCTTATATTGATAAATTTTTATCGATCTAAAACTTTATGACAATATATATCATTAATGAATTAATAATATTATTGATTCTTTGAGTTTGTTGAGTTTATAAGTGGTCTCTATAATATATATTATATTTTTATTTCGTTTAGTATTAGTAGCCTACTCATAGTGCATTTTAATGCAAAGATATCAAATAGAATTATTAATTTAGTTTAAAGAGATAAAAAAATAAATTTGTTATTACTCAAAAAAAATTTACTATATATCAAATAATGTGTTTATTAATTTTCACTCTGTTGTGAAAATGATCTAAATTATAATACGAATAATATATCATAGGATTATTATTATTAATGTATTAACCATATTTTAATATTTATTATTTATATATTTAAAAATTATATTTGAGAATTATTTATTTAGTTTCCTAATAAATTATATTTTAAATTTGAATAATTTATTAATTAGTTTGTACTTATTATACCATATATTAAATAATTTATTAAAAATAATATTAATATAATGAATAAAAAAATAATTTAAAAAAGATATTATTTAAAAAATAAAAACAAAGAAACTCCTAATTAATTTGAATTTAGAGACAATTAGTCCTATGTCCATTTCTAAACCTCATACGTTAGTGTTTTTTGTTTAGAGTTGACAAAAAAATACCCACAGAAACTGCAGTGTTGTGTCGCAATAATAGAGAACATGAATAGAAAAAAAATCATTTTTATTTTAAAGAATTGCAATATCACTTTAAAAAAAATAGACAAAAACTGAATTGGTAGCTCACTCAAGCTATAATATCTCATTACACTTCATAGACAGGTATAATAACATAAAATTCCGTAATATTCTTGAATGTTGAGTGATATATATATAAAGAGAATATGGACAAATTAGTGTATATATTTTTCTTTTTAAAATATTTTTTTATTAAATATAATTTATAAAAAAATTTTTGTTAATTATCAAATTCGAATCCATAATTTTGTAGCTTTAATGTAATATGCTTACTCTTTTGATAATATCAAATTTACTACTATTATTTATATCTAATTTATAAAAAAATGAATTAATAAATAGTACACTAGCATATATAAAATCCTTGAAACAAAAGCAGAGATATCAGAGCAAATAATAATAATAATAATAATAATAATAATAATAATAATAATAATAATAATAATAATAAATTTTGAAACAAGTAATTTTTAGTATTTTTTATCATTATTTGACCAATATTAATAATAAATTATTTTAATAAATAAATTTTATTAATTTATGTGTATAAATTTAAAAAATTTTAGGTACAAATGGTATTAATTTATGTGAGCAAATTTTGATAAATATAAATACAAATAAACTATATACTCTTTATATGTAAAATATCTGTAAATATAAATACGAATTATTACTGGCGAAATACTAATAAAAAATAATAATATTTGTTGGATATCTAATCTACTTAATATACTAAAATTGGGTTTTTCCCCAACTAATAAAGGTGAAGTGTCATCTCTCATGATTCCGTTTTCCCTCCAAAATGAATGCAGTTTTCTCTATTCTAAATTATTTTATAAAAAATATCTTTATAATAATTATATTATGAGTAATATATAATGAATAATACATAATTATACTAACTTAGAAATAAATCTTCATTATAATTATATTAAATTAATATTTAATACATTATTAGACTACTTATCAATTATCAATTAAAAATATTTTTAATCATTTTAATAATACTACTACTAATAATAATAATAATATATGATAATGATATGATAATGGCACCGGTCTAATCATGATAAAAATATTTGATTCTAATAATAAAATGATCAAATCTTATGATATTAATAACGCACATTGATTTTAAATATTTTTAATTATATTAATTTTAAAAATATTGATATAATTCTAATTTTTATTCATTATCTAATAATAATAATAATAATAATAATAATAATAATAATAATAATAATAATAATAATAACTTGAAAAATCCGTATATAAACTATTTCAATTACCCGTGTATTATTATTAAAATTCTATATATTCCTAAATATAAGTCTTAGAAAATACGACATGGCACGGGCTATTATTAGTGTAGAGTTGTTTAAGAAGATATAATAGAATTTATATTTCTAAATTTCAATCTGTGTATATCAGGTATAATATTCTTATTCATTGTCCAGAATTTCTCTGATCATAATAGAAGATAATAATTCTAATCATGATATGACAAAATTATATAATTTTAACAAAATTAATATATGATGTGTAATTATTGTATATAATAAATAATTACCTTAATAATAAGTAATTTACATATTTATTTTTATTTTACTAAAGTCTATATAATAAAAAATTATCTTAATAATAAGTAATTACCTTAATAACAAAATTATATAGTAATCTCCTCAGTATTTACGTTTTAGATCGCTCAATTTTTATTAAGTGTAATAGAAACCATAAAAACCAATAAATCCTTACTTGAGTTTTTCGTTATTCTTATATATAGGCTTTATTTTTTAATAATACAGTCTATATATATTTATATCTATTTTTTATATATTAATAATATTATATATATTTATATATTTCTTTTTTAATTCTTTTTTAAATATTAACATATAATTAATATAGATAACATATATACTGAATAAATATCTCTATTGAATTAATTATAACGATTAATACAAGATAATAACATAAGAATAACCTATTTATAGCAAGAATTTGCATTAAAATTATTGACTAATAATTTGAATACGATTGATATGGTTAAATTGATATATAGTAATTATATCAATTATAATAATAATTCACGTGACTTCATATGTAATAATTTGAATTATAATTGTCACCTAATTATACTTGAATATTATTTAATTTTAGATATTTTATAGGTAAAAGTTATGATCATATGAATTATCATCATTATTCAATAATAATAATAATAATAATAATAATAATAATAATAATAATAATAATTTCGAATCAATATAATTGATATAGTTCTAATTCTCATTCATATGGAATAATTTTATCAGTAGATATTCACAATTTTAATCAGTATATAATAATAATAATAATAATAATAATAATAATAATATATGGATATAAAATTAATTAGTTAACAAATTGAATTTTTATTATGGAGTTTTGTTTCCCCTCAAATTTTTAATCATTAGTAATTTTATTTTTTATATTCACAGTAAATTTTGAATATAAAAAAAATAATATTAATCGTTATCTATTTTATTTATTTAAAGTCATAATTAAATTTGATATAATTATAGTAAGTCCCTATAATTATAGCAATTTAAACATGCTTCATATATAGTAATAATATTATACATATTTATATATCTCCTCTTTTATCTCTTTCGTAAAAATTTTGACATATAATTAATGTGAATAACATATATATATACTTAGCAGGTGTCTCTATTTATATAATTTTTTTTTTAATTGTAGCAAGTATCTCCATTAAAAATTCGTACCTTGTGTGTATATATATATATATGTCGTAATAGTCAATTGTTACAATTATTTATCATCTAGAAAATTCGTACCTCATTCATATTTCTTTTTCTCTTTATTATTTTTCATACCTAATGGTTACAAGCTATGATTCTATCAACAGTATTACTTACAGTAGATTATGTAATGAAAATGTTTGAAAAATAAAGGCAAGGATTATAAGGTTATGGAAAGTCCCATCCAAATTTGACAAGAGTAAGATAACTTACCTAGAAATGGTTCTCATGGATGATAAGGTAGGTTGATTATCCTGTATGATTTCTTCAAGTGATGCTAGGTCCAGTTTATAGATATTTTTTGTTCATATTTTAAATTTATTTGATAAGTAAACCCTTGGACGAATCAACGAGAGTGTGATTTAATAGAGTTATAAGTGCTAATAGTATTCATTTTTAATTTGTTTTACAGTGTGATAAAATCCATTGTTCAATCAAGAATTATTTGGCAAAAATGTTTGACAATGATTTGATCGAGGGAAAGGTTTATGTCTTTTCAAATTTTTTGATTGAGGAATCAAGCGGAATTTATCTTCCGACTACACATGTGTGTATAATAACTTTTTAAGAAGGAGTCACGTATAGTAAATACGATCGATGATCGTAACATTCCTGACAATCATTTTAATTTTCTCGATCATTCTAATATATTGAGACAAACAAATGAAAAAGCTAACTTATTTGGTACGTAGTTAATTTGTATTATTATTATTGTGTTGTTCATTTATTTGTCTTTAATTTCATGCTTTTAATTCGTTTTTTTTTTTAATTAGATGTTATTAGACTCTTGAACAGAAAAGGAGAACTTATGTCATGGTCAAAAGTAGAAAAAAGTGGTCATTACATTGTGTTGATCTCCATGATTTACAGTATGTGAAGATTTAAATTTTCACAATTATAATTTATTTTGTAATAATTATCTATTCATATGCAAAATCTTTTTTTTTATATTATTCTGATAAAATTATATTAATCATATAATTTTATATACTAACGTTGATACAGTGTTGTTTCAAGTATATATTTTACAGGTATCAAAGGATAGCGTTGAATTATTATTCGGTAGGTTTAAATTATTTATTGTTTATTGCAGAACTTTCTGCATTAGGATTCTCTATTAATTTGTTCTTCATTTTGAGCTGATTTTGATATGTTCTAACTTCACAGTAAACTAACATATAAAACTTTGTTGGTAGATTTAAGTATTATTAAATTATTTATAGTTATATTGAGTTTATATGTCTGATTTATTAAAAAAAGTAAATTAAATAAATATTTTATAATTAATACAATTAACACTATATTAAAAAAAGAAAATAAATACATACAAGTTATTTTTTTATTAATTAAATTATTATAATTGAAATTAATTTTAACACAACAGTTTAAAATTATAATTTCAATATTATAACGTGCATTACATATTATTACATGTGTATGGGCTATATGGCTAGTAATAATAACAAGTATAAGAAGAATAAAAAATTAAAAATGCTTGGCGGAGGAGTGCAGTTTTGTACTTAATCCACCAAACAAAAAGTTCAGACTTAAAAGCCAAGAACCTGAAATAGAAAAATATTCCAGTATAAAGATTTGATCAATTATAAATAAACATTAGTCAGAATTCATATTGATATGCCAAAAATTGGATCTCCATAGCAACCTTGATAGTTAGCATGATGGGCACCATGTGTGTGATAAGAACAAAACGTAGTGTCGTTAAGCCAGCTGAAGAGACACCATTGACCACACTAGACCTATCATTGATCGATAAGATACCTGTTCTAAGGTGCGATGCCAGAACGTTGCATGTGTTCAGGCATGGCCCTGAAGCTGCAAGTGTCATAAGAGAAGCCTTGTCTAGAGCATTGGTTCCTTACTACCCTCTTGCTGGGCGCCTCATTCACAAATCGGAACAAAATGATGAAGCAGGGTGCCTCCAAGTTCAATGCTCCGGGGACGGTGCCTGGTTTGTTGAGGCTTCTACTGATTGCACTCTTCAATCCCTTCATTTCTTTGATGACATTCAGTCTATTCCATATCATCATCTTCTTCCTGATGATGTTCCTCAAACCGAAGGCATTGACCCCCTTGTCAAAATGCAGGTATATATGTCTTTGACTTGATAAACGTTATTTAGTTAACTATATAAAAGATTTTGATTATTCAAGTTCACCAATACATGACCAACAATAATTTGGCCTAACACTTAGAAAAAATAATATTTTATAAATTCTAATGGTATAAAATATTAATATTAATAAAAGTTATAATTTTATTCCGAGTCATTAATCAGATATAACCTAATCATGATAATATGAACTAATTTTTATTATAAACATGTTAATTGTCCAAAAAAAATTAGTTATTAAATTATGATGTATATACTAATATATGTTGAATTTTTATGTATGTTATGATCAGGTGACACAATTTGGATGTGGAGGATATATGATAGGCCTCGTATTCTGCCACACCATTTGCGATGGCCTTGGTGCTGCCCAATTTCTCAACGCCGTAGGCGAGCTAGCTAGAGGTCTTCACACCCCCACCATTGAACCGCTCTGGCACAGACACTTCGCTCCCTCACCACCACCATCACCGTCGCCACCTCCACTCCCTAAACTACCACCAACCATGCCAAGCTACAAGCTAGAACACGCTACCGTAGACATCCCCATGCATCGAATCAACAACCTCAAGCAAGAATTTCAGCGGCTCACCGGACTCGCTTGCTCTTCCTTCGAAATTGTAGCCGCGGGATTATGGACAAGCAGAGCAAGAGCCATTGATTTCGAACCCAACGCCGAGCTGAAGCTTGTGTTCTTCGCTAACTGCCGTCAAATCTTGGACCCTCCTCTCCCCGCTGGCTTCTACGGCAACTGTTTCTTCCCAGTGACGATCACCGCTTCCTACGAGTCGCTCAGAGACGCGTCGCTCTTCGATGTGGTGAAAATGATACAAGATGCAAAGACCAAATTACCCTCCGAGTTTGGCAAGTATTTGAAGGGTGACTGCGGGGATGACCCTTTTGCCCCTCCTTTGAGCTATACAGGACGCTCTTCATATCGGAGTGGGGGAGGCTGGGATTCAACCAAGTTGACTACGGGTGGGGTCCACCGGTACACGTGGTGCCCATACAAGGGTCAAGCATAATCCCCGTAGGAATTGTGGGGTACATGCCTCTCAGCCTCCTCCCAAACAAAGGAATTCGTTTGATGACGTGGTGCGTTGAGCAAGATCATCGCCATCCCTTCCTCCATCAAATGCATGCTCTCATGGATATATGATATTATTATTATTATTATAATAAGCTCTTTTTTAATTTATCTTAATCAATAATGCATAGCTAAGGTCTTTGCCCTATTTAATTAGTGTTTACGTGATCCCATGAAATGGAAAAAATATTATTTATATTAAAATCAACTATTAAAATTTATCGATATATATAAATATATATGTTTGTTTAATTTATTTTTAAAATATATTTTATATTTTAATATATATTTTATACTAATAATTAATTTTAATAATTATTTTTAATATATCCATAATATAGTTAATATGATAAAGATGTATATTCTAAAACTAATTAAATAATAATATTACATATATATATATATATATATATATATATTAAAATTAACTATTAAAATTAGTTATTATTATAGAATATATATTAAAATATAAATTATATAGTAAAAATAAATTAAATTATACATAAATATATAATGATAGATTTTAATAGTTAATTTTAATGTATAAATAATATTTTTGTACATTCGGTGAACTACATACTCTGAGATATATATACCTTGCTTCTGCTTCACTTTCGTCTTTCTATTCTGGCTTTGTCTATTCTTAAAGGAGAGTTGACAAATTGATTCAAATGGAAGGATGAATGTAGGTCCTTTTGCGTAGACCTTGTTTTGGTTACGTGGCCAATTCTTTGAGTGAGTTTATTATTGTTGTGTTTGTTTGGATGATAATCGAGAGTTTTGTGATTTCTTCAAAAGTTGTTTTTGGTTCTTCTTTAAATATTTTTGAAGTAAAAGTGCTGCTTAATTTTTAGAAAGCACCGCATTTTTTCCTTTTTACGGAAGGATATTAGAATTGGTTGTTAAGGAAACAGTTTAAGAATTAAACCTTTCTTATTATACAATAATGCTATATGAGTAATTCTATATCTATGTATAATAAATAATAGAAAAAGTATAAGTAATCAACAACATTTTTTAACATTTTTAACAATGGGTAAATAATGTGAATTAATAGGATTAAAAGAGTAAATTAATCTTAAATTTAATTAGTAGCATTAAATTAGAGTGTAATATATTTTTATTTGATTGGTGATTGTTTATGTTGTTCAAAATTTTCATTGTTCCCCTAGTACTCCCCTTCTCCTAAATAATAATATGCAAATTTGATGCATCGGATGTATGAGGAAGCAAGCCAGGTTGCTCATGATGCAGTTGGAAGTATAAGGACAGTAGCATCTTTCTGTGCTGAAGAAACAGTTATGAAGCTATACAGAAAGAAATATGAAGGTCCAATGGAAAAAGGAAAAAGAAAAGGGTTGATCAGTGGAATAGGATTTGGGGTTTCATTTTTCTTTCTCTACTGTGCCTATGCAACCTGTTTCTATGCTGGAGCTAGATTTGTGAAGGATGGCAAGACATCATTCTCAGATGTTTTAAGGGTACTTAGTATTAACTCTTTTAGCACCACTTAATCTGATTAAACATATCAGAGTGACATTGTTAATCATTAGAAGCCTCCTTCTCTAAATACTTTGCAGGTTTTCTTTGCTTTAACTATGGCAGCTACGGGAATTTCCCAGTCAGGATTCAGTTGCTCCTGATTCTAGCAAAGTCAAGTCAGCGGCTGCTTCCATATTTGGACTACTTGATATGAAGTCAAAGATAGATCCAAATGATGAGTCTGGTACAACACTGGATTGTTTAAAAGGTGAAATTGAGTTTAGCCATGTAAGCCTATGTTTGACCATCCATTCTGGCAAAGTAAATTAAACACCCTTATTTCAAACTCTATTTCATGTTAGTATCAACGTGATGAAAATGCATTTTAATCAAATATTGTTGTTCTATGGCCACAGTGCATTGGATGCAGAGTGAGAGAGAGTTGTTCATGATGCATTGTCAATAGAGCCACTGTAGTTGTGGCACATCGTCTATCCACAATTAAAAATGCAGATGTCATTGCTGTGGAAAAGGAAAGGCATGAGACTCTCATTAGTAAGGAGGACGTATTTTATGCTTCCTTGCTCCAACTTCATTCTAGTGCCCAGTGCCCATTCTGAGGGTTTCTAAAAGGTAGTTAGAATCGCAAAATCGATTCTCATTCTATTCCTCCTTTCGTCACGTTCTTGCTCTGCGTCTCAGAGAAGCAGTGTTCGCGCAGAATCGACGAGTAAGCACGCCAAATCGCCAGGCTTGAACCCTAGGTTTATGTGTGTTCAGCTTCATGCCTCCATTTTTTGCCTCTCTCATTAACATGTTTCTTGCTCTCTCCCCTATGTGCTGGTGGCGCCGTAGCGGTGGCTCAACCTCTCCCAGTCTCGCGCCATCTTCATCGCTCTCCTCTCTTCTCCTCTGTCAGTACTCTGCCTGTCGTGCTTCTCTCTCAATCTCTCCTTTCACTTCTCTTCTCGCTGCTGTGTTGTTGTTGTTGCTGCCGTTGGCTTTGCAGATTCTTCTATGCTCTTATCGATCGGTTTATTTTTGCTAGTTCTATTGAATATCTTGTGTGGAAGTGATAGAATTTTAAATGCCAAAGGAAATAGAAGGGAATAAAAGTAACTGTTTAGTCCAATTTAAAATAATTTTTTAAAAAAATTTATTTATATAAAATAAATTGATTTTTTTTAAACCATATATCCACTGCAAGTGAATTTCTGCCTTCTTATAATCTTATTCTAAGCTAGTTTATATATTGCTAATTTAACTGAATATTATATATTGATTATTATACTGTTATGAGCTATGTTGGATCTATTTATTTTATAATTTTGTTTAATTAATACATTTTTGGATTGTTTTTGAATGATTGAATTGTTTTTGTTATTGTTATAATTCTTTAAGGGAAAGTCTTGGAGGTCAACAATTTTTTAAAAAGTTGGCCAGCATTTAACTATCAAAAAAAGATTGAATGATTCTATACTATTGAATTTAATCTCACACCATTAAAAACATTATTGATAGCCAATTGATAATTACAAAATACAAAAATTGCTGATCCACTAGCACTCCTCATTTCTTAATCTTTTTCTGGTAATGGAAAATTTATTGCAAATGAACTAGACGAGGAATATTCATATATATATATATATATATATATATATATGAAAATCATCCTTTAAATGATTTACTTGAGATTTTAATTATTTTTTTTTTTGGTGACTTGAGATTTTAATTGTTTATTTCTAGTAATTTGGTTTATTTAAGATTCACATTTTTTTATTTATTTAAATTAATTTTATGTCATCAAATTATATATTTATAATTTACAAGTTAGGTTTACATTTCGGGTAATGCTAGGTAGACAAAAAAAGCAGTCAGAACTTGTCTTATGTAGCATTTATTAATTATCGCAACAATTAATGAATGCTAAATAAGACAAGTTATTGCTGTTTTTGGCTGATTTTCTTTGGTTACTAAATATTCTTGATTCTATATTAACACTTTGAGTTGAGATAAAAACTACAATTTTATTATATCTGTCTTTCTATTTATAATACCAAAAAATTTAATATCCACTATCCTATAGAAATTTAATAGCTTAATGGATTAAAAGTAGAGTGTTAGGAATAGTAAATTTTGTAATTTGTAGTCATTAATTACTTATTTTTTTTATTGGTTAAGTACCCGCTAGATTTTAATAAAATTGCTGCCCAAAAACTTTCTCGCATTAAAAATTAGAATTACTAAATTTTTGTACGTTACATGGTATTTTGAACAATTTTAAATATCTTATACCCGGTAACAATTTACATAAATTAAAAGAAGAAAAAATAACTTAAGGCAATATGATAATTTTACTTTCAATTAATTTAGTTAAATCGTTTTGAAACAAAGTTATGCGTGGTTGATTCTTTTCTTCCTCTCTGGTCCTTGTTCAAGATTTCTCATAAACATGGGTGCCTTGGTGGTATAAATTTTTTATATTTTATATAGTGATTAGAAACAAAATACTTACGATGATTGTTTTTAGATCTATTTATTTTAGAAGCCATTACAAATTTACAATTTTATTTAATTTTTAATTTTAATTTCTAAATCAATTAAGTATTATAATTTAAAACTTTTGTGATCAAGAAAAAGTTTTTTTCTTTTTGTATATTTACTTACAATTATTATTTTACCACCATAGAATAAAGTATAAATCCTAACTAAAAATGAAGTTATTGTCTTTCTTAAAATAAGTAAAATGACTTGTTTCAAATAATTAAATGAAAAGGGAGCTGTAGGAAAATAATCTTAATGCAAAAATACTAAATACACGTTAAAATTTAGCCACTAAATTAGTTATTATATATATATATATATATATATATATATATATATATATATATATATATATAAATTTTTAACTAAATAATTAAATTATTCATAGTAGAATAATTAAATCTACTCTAATAGAATAATCAAACTTTTTTACATTAGGATAATAAGGTTTTTTTTATGAAATATTAGATATGTATTTTTATACGGTGTATTTCTATACTGATTTTTATGTACCGAACCATAGTTGTTCGTAATATAATATATAACCCATAAACTAAACTTATTTTTCTCTCTTTCCCTCCAAAACTCAACTCCTAACGGAACAACTTAAAAACTGTTTTATTAATAAATAAATGCAAAAATAATTCAGTTGTCATTCACAACACATTAAAATTAAAAGATAAAATCAAATCAAATAAAAAAAGTTATCTAACAAAAAAAAATAAGAATAAAAAAAATCATCTAACAATCAAATTAAATAAAAAAAATTATCTAACAAAAAAAATAAGAATAAACAAAGATCATAATAAAAGACACGCTGCTTTGCTAGCAGCTTCTCTATTCGTATGTCGCAGCTCTATTCAACAAGCAGCACTCCTTTTACTTTTGAGTTCAAATATAAAAAATTAGATATTTTTTATTTATTTAATTTAATATTATTTTATATTTTACTATTTATTTAATTTAATTTTTTATATGATAAAAAAGATTAGAATATCCAATAAGTATTAATATTATTGTATTTGTATAAATTGATAAAAAAATTCAATAAATATCATAAATGACTAAAAAGTTTAATTCTAATTTAATTATTGAAGATTTTAAGTCACTAAAGACTCGAAGAATATTATTATAAACTATTTTATATTTTTTATCTGTAGAATTATTTATTTATTATCTTATTAGTAACAAATTTAAAAAAATAATTATATTTATAAATTTTATTTTAATATAAATATTATTATTAAATTTTTATGTTAAATTTTTTGTCACTCCAAAATTTTGTTTGAAGCTCCCACTGATTGTGGGCGAGGTGCTCTGTATTTATGGCTGGGAAAATATTTGTCAACCCCTTTGCTTTTCTGGGTTTTTACACTTTTACTACATAGTTTTGACTTTTGCGTGTGGTTTGGGCCTCTTGATATATAATACATATGGAACCATGCATGATGTCAATCAAAGTCTTGTTTAAGTTACCGTATTTTGTGATGCAATCCACACTCCCACTAAGTTGCTGGTATTTTAATTGTGAATATATAATTTTACCTGTTATTATTATTAATAATATCTTCACAGTAGTATTTATTTATCTCCTATACCAAGTTACTATCCAATAGACCAATACCATGACTAAGTAATATATAATGCATGACTTTTTGGCATTCTGTTGTTTAGTTTCTTTCTGCGGCAGTTAGTTAGTTGGTTGGTCAGAAGATGGAAAATATTTTCGGTCCCTCCTTTACCTGGATAACCAACCCAAAGTGTGTGTTGCTGTTTTTCTGCAAAATTATAGTACCTTCAAGTCTATGTTAATCGAATTGGAGAATCAATAAAACACACTTCAATTTACTTCATTAACATTTTTTTTGGTTGCCCATAATATTCTCCAACCCGACAGGCTAAAGATTAATCCGTTGCGGATCTAAGTTTCATTTAAGGACTTGCCGTTGGCCAATGGGTTGTTACATGCACAAGGCGGGATTCAAATATCCGACACCTGCTTAAGCGGACTAGTGAGCTGACCGCTCGACAAACCCAAGTTGGTTTATTTCATTAACATTTTATTTATGTATTTATAATTTGGTGTTCTTGTTTTTGAAAATCCTGTGGGATAAGTCCATGTTCTAAGATTAAAAAAGAAAAGGATATCAACCCTTTGCATCATTATGGAATGGCCATGAAGGAATCTACCTTAGGGGTACTTCCAGGAAACACACGTCGCAATAATATGTCTATGTGCTCCTTTTGTTTGTTGCTTAGCCTTCACGTATCTTTAGAGTTTCACATTTAGTCACAACTTGGTATGCTATAAAACGTTATTATATACATGATAAGAATTTTTCTAACTAAGTTGTTTGGTTCTGTTTCAACCTTACACTGCTTCAATAATTTTGTTATTTTGTAGTAGTGTTACATAACATAGGACTTAAGAGTGTACTAGGGAGATGGGGCGTGAGAACGGTTACAAACGTGATGATGAGACAAGTTCATCAGAGAACCAAAAAGAAACAGTTCCATACTTCAAGCTGTTCTCGTTTGCAGATTCCACTGACATCTTGTTGATGATTGTTGGGACCATTGCCGCCATTGGAAATGGTATGGGAATGCCTCTCATGACATTAATATTTGGCCAAATGGCAAACGTCTTCGCTGATAACCTGTACAGTGAAGATATTGTCAACCAAGTTTCCAAGGTAAAATCCAGGAAACTAATATTCAGCTTAATGTGTATGTAATTGTGAAGAACCAAAATAATATTTAGTTATGCTGACCAAAATTGCAGATCAGTCTGAAATTTGTGTACTTGGCAATAGGCATAGGTGTTGCAGCATTCCTTCGTAAGTACCCCATAATTAGGTCACTGATTTTTGTTAACTCAACACAGTTATATATGAGTTATTCAGCAATGAAGATCATTGTTTCATGCTGCAGAGGTGGTATGTTGGATGGTGACAGGGGAAAGACAAGCTGCAAGAATAAGGGGTTTGTACTTGAAGACTATTCTAAGACAAGATATTGCTTTCTTTGATAAAGAGACAAACACTGGTGAGGTCATAGGTAGAATGTCAGGTGACACAGTCCTTATTCAAGATGCCATGGGTGAGAAGGTAATACTAATAATACTACTATATCTATATCTATATCTATATATGTATCATATGCTGCTGCAACATTCATATACTAAAAGGCTTGCTTGCATAAACAGGTTGGGAAATTTGTGCAGTTAATTGCAACATTTGTTGGAGGGTATGTGATATCATTTGTCAGAGGGTGGCTTCTAACTCTTGTCTTGTTGTCTGCTCTTCCAATTCTCGCTATAGCTGGCGCAGCTTTGGCCATCACCATAGAAAAGATGGCAACCATAGGTCAAAATGCTTATGCAAAAGCAGCACATGTAGTTGAACAGACAATAGGTTCTATAAGAACAGTATGTTAACAAAGCCTAAATAAATATCTTTGAAATTTATTGTTAGCTTCAGAGTCTTATATCAGGTTCTGCCATGATATTGATTGTTTCCTTTTTTACATGTATTTCAAGGTTGCATCCTTCACTGGGGAAAAGCAAGCAGTATCTAGTTATGAAAAACGTCTTGAAGATGCATACAAATCAGGAGTTAGCGAAGGCATAGCAGCTGGAATGGGTTTTGGTGTTGTTACCTGTGTCATTTTTTGCGGTTATGCTTTGGCTGTATGGTATGGTTCAAAGATGATAATGGAAAAAGGATATAATGGGGGTATGGTGGTCAATGTCATGGTTGCTGCGTTAAGTGCTTCCATGTAAGTACATAGATACCTTCGGGATAAAACTAGATGCATTCTATTTGCTTGCCTAATTCTGTGTATGTATATGTTAGGTCTCTTGGGGAAGCAAGTCCTTGCTTAAGTGCTTTTGCTTCGGGTAAAGCAGCAGCCTATAAAATGTTTCAAACAATTGAGAGAAAGCCTGAGATTGATGCTTATGATCCTACTGGAAAAACATTGGAAGATATTCATGGCGATATAGAGTTGAGGGATGTCTATTTCAGTTATCCGGCCAGACCCGAGGAGCTGATATTCAACGGATTCTCTCTGCATATTCCAAGTGGCACAACTGCGGCTTTAGTAGGACAAAGTGGAAGTGGGAAGTCCACAGTTATCAGTTTGATAGAAAGATTCTATGATCCACAGGCAGGTGAAGTTCTTATTGATGGCATTAACATTAGAGAATTTCAGGTTAGATGGATCAGAGGAAAAGTTGGCCTTGTCAGCCAGGAGCCAGTGTTGTTTGCATGTAGCATCAAGGATAACATTGCTTATGGAAAGGAGGGAGCAACAATTGAAGAGATTAAAGTTGCAACTGAACTTGCAAATGCTGCTAATTTCATTGATAAACTGCCACAGGTTCTACAATATCAAAGGAATTTTTGGATTCATAATCTAACTCGTTAAGTAAACTTAATTAAATGCTTCCTTGTGATGTGTATGTAGGGATTGGAAACAATGGTTGGTGAGCATGGAACACAACTATCTGGTGGACAGAAGCAACGCATTGCCATTGCAAGAGCTATCCTAAAAGATCCAAGGATTTTGCTTCTAGATGAAGCCACAAGTGCACTTGATGCAGAATCTGAAAGAATAGTGCAAGAGGCCCTAGACAGGATCATGATCAACAGAACTACTGTTATTGTAGCTCATCGCCTAAGCACGGTGAGAAATGCAGACATGATTGCTGTAATTCATACAGGGAAAATGGTTGAGAAAGGTACAGAGCATGCAAAGATAAGACATGGATTCTCTCATCATGATAAAATTTTGTTTTATATATATTTGTAACTGACTTCATGTTTATCAATCAGGAACACATGTTGAATTAGTCAAGGACCCCGAAGGAGCTTACTCTCAGCTTATACGTTTACAAGAGATAAGAGAGGATGATTCATTAAAGAATGCAGACAATCAAAACAAGTCTGAACTCTCAAAAAGTAAAAGGTGGTCATTTCAAAGATCAGAATCATCTGCTGGTAGCAGTAGCCGCCACTCGACTTCCTTCGGCTTATCTACAGGAGCTAATATCCTTGACCCTAAAGTTGAAACTCCAAGAGAAGAGGATGTACCATCACAAGAGGTTCCACTATGGTGGCTTTTTTCCCTTAACAAACCAGAGATTCCAGTGCTTCTTATGGGATCTATAACTGCCACAGCAAATGGTGCTATATGGCCAGTGTTTGGTTTGTTGCTTTCTAGTGCCATCAAAACATTTTATGAACCATTCAATGAGTTAAAAAAGGACTCAAGGTTTTGGGCACTAATGTTTATGACCCTTGGACTTGCATCTTTAATTGCTCTTATAGCAAGAGGATACTTTTTCTCTGTGGCTGGCCATAAGCTAATCCAGCGAATTAGGTTGCTATGTTTTGAGAAGGTGATCAACATGGAGGTTTCATGGTTTGATGAGGCTGATCATTCGAGTGGCGCAATCGGTTCAAGGCTCTCGACGGATGCTACATCTGTTCGCGCCCTTGTTGGGGATGCATTAGGACTACTAGTTCAAAATATTGCAACAGCATGTACAGGCTTGATCATTGCTTTTGTTGCAAGCTGGCAATTGGCGTTGATCATTGTTGTCATAGCCCCTCTTGTTGGACTGAATGGATATGTTCAAATGAAGTTCTTGAAAGGCTTCAGTTCAGATGCAAAGGTGAGACTTTTTCCATCTCAATACTTTGCTATGAAAGTACTTCATGGTTTATTAGACTCAGCGAAAAATCCTATGATAATGTGCATATTTTTATGCAGCGGATGTATGAGGAAGCGAGCCAGGTTGCTAACGATGCAGTTGGAAGCATAAGAACAGTGGCATCTTTCTGCGCTGAAGAGAAAGTTATGGAATTCTATAAGAAGAAATGTGAAGGTCCAAGGAAAACAGGAATAAGGCAAGGCTTGATCAGTGGAATAGGATTCGGGGTTTCATTTTTTCTTCTCTATTGTGTCTATGCAACCTGTTTCTATGCTGGAGCTAGATTTGTGAAGGATGGCAAGGCATCATTCTCAGATGTTTTAAGGGTACTTAGTACTAACTCTTTTTAGCACTTGCACCTGAATTTTCAATATTTCTTCACTAAAAGCTTCCTTCTTTGGATTTGTTGTAGGTTTTCTTTGCTTTAACTATGGCAGCTAACGCAATTTCCCAATCAAGCTCACTTGCACCTGATTCTAGCAAAGCCAAGTCAGCTGCTGCTTCCATATTTGGACTTCTTGATATGAAGTCGAAGATAGATCCAAGTGATGAGTCTGGTACAACACTGGAAAATGTACATGGTGAAATCAAGTTTCGCCATGTAGGCTTTAAGTATCCATCTAGACCGGATATACAGATTTTTCGAGACCTAAGTTTGACCATCCATTCTGGCAAAGTAAATTAAGCACTCTTCTTTCAAGCTCCATTTCATGTTATCAAACTGATGAAGATGCATGTTATCAAACTAACCATTTCAATCAAATTTTCCAGACAGTGGCCCTTGTTGGTGAGAGTGGAAGCGGGAAATCCACAGTGATTGCTTTGTTACAAAGATTCTATGATCCAGATTTTGGTCAAATCACACTTGATGGGATAGAAATTCAGAAGTTGCAGCTCAAGTGGTTGAGGCAGCAGATAGGACTTGTAGGTCAAGAGCCAGTATTATTCAATGACACCATTCGTGCCAACATTGCATATGGTAAAGGAGGCAATGCAACTGAAGCAGAAGTCATACAAGTAGCAGAACTGGCCAATGCTCATGGCTTTATTAGTGCCTTACAACAGGTAAAAACAACACTCAACTTGTTGGTATTTGTGTTTTTCAATTGAGTTATGGTTTTTGGATTTGGTGTAATAGGGTTATGATACTGTGGTGGGAGAGAGGGGAATACAGTTATCTGGTGGGCAGAAGCAACGTGTAGCCATTGCACGTGCTATAATAAAGAGTCCAAAGATATTGCTACTTGATGAGGCCACAAGTGCATTGGATGCAGAGTCGGAGAGAGTTGTTCAAGATGCATTAGACAAAGTGATTGTGAATAGAACCACTGTGGTTGTGGCACATCGTCTATCCACAATTAAAAATGCAGATGTCATTGCTGTAGTTAAAGATGGAGTTATTGTGGAAAAAGGAAGACATGAGACCCTCATTAGCATGGAGGATGGTTTTTATGCTTCCTTGGTCCAACTTCATTATAGTGCGTCAACAGCATGACAATAACTTTGTTATGATGCTAGGCAATTCGTTATCCTTGCTTATCTTTTCCAATTTCCAAGATGAAAATTGGTACGTAGTGTGACTAATGTAATAGTTGTGTTGAATTCTTAGTAAAGAATTGGAAATAGATCATGCAATCACCATTTGGTAATGTTTGGAAAAAAGACAGACTGAGAGACTAAGATTGAAATAAATTTTAGTATTGTGTTTGATGTAAAATAAGAAACAGAGATTGAAATCAGAATGAAATTCTAATTTAATTTGCACAAAAGATAAAGTTGGAATTAATTAATTGAAATTGGAATATTTTAGGTATAAAATATTATTAAAATTTTAATTTTCGTCTCCAAAAATTTCAATTCTCTGTGTTCCTACTTTTTGAAGGTACTGAAATACTGAAATTTTAGAGACAGACTAAAATTTGAGTAATAATTTTTAGACCAACAAATATACTCAGTCCCAATCTCCATTTCAGTACTTCAAAACAAACGCTACCTTAATATTTTAGAGAAAGTAAAAAAAGAGTTTATAATATCCTACAAAAAGGTTAGTATTAAGAAAATTTCACCTTTTACAAAAAGGTTAGTATTAAGAAAATTTCACCTTACGCACAACACATACATGTATTTGTTAATGTTACAAGTGCGAGGAATGTATGAAATTAGTCTCACATTAAAGAAAACAAGGAAGAGTGAGAAGTTTATAAGATGAGAAACCCATTAACTTATAACCTTAAAGTTTTGAATTGGATGTGGTGTCTTCTCATTTTATGTTATCTCAGTTGATTCCTCCCCGAAATCTCCGCGTACTGTACTTAAAATGGACTATTTGTATCCAAAATGCATTTTATCTTAATAGTAGCCTTAAATATAGGTCGGAACCAAAACTTTGTTTTTGGATACAAAATTTAGAGGATAAATCTGCCTATTTTCTATTAAAGTGACATGCATGAACAAGAACTAACTAGATCATGAGCCATAAACAAAACGCATAAGCTAAAAGAAGCCACGAAGAAATAGTTTGATTTGTCCATACTGCCCTTTCATCAAAGATCACAAACTTCAGAATCAGGTCTATATTATCTTCATAAAAAATATATATACAAAATGAAATAAAGATGCTTCACTGTTGTGTTTTAGCAAAAGTAAAGGATGTATTGCAAATTGCTTACGAATTAAATATCAACACCAACGCCTTCTGGCCCAGATTCAACCACACGTGCAATCGAGTTTACATACTTTCGAAACTGCAACAATCAATGCATTATAGTTAGCTATTTCTCATTCATTATTACACCACCACTAAATTTTCAATCTCATCAGTGCTAAGAGTAAGGATTTAAGCACTTAGAAAATTGGACTTCTGTAGTAGGTATAAGTATAACAAATATAGCTCAAGTCATGAATCTTAATTTTCATTTCCTTGTGATTAAGGAGGCATTATGGATGCACTGTAAAGCTATTCAAGGCAACAAGGAGACTAGAACAGGCACAAATAGTAAAAGTAAACAATTGACCATGTACCTCTTCGATTATCTCTTCAGACTTGTGACCTAACAGTTCCACTTTAGCAGCTCCAGATTCCTTTACTGACTTCATTTTACCATTTGTAGCATCCACCTATCAATTGCAGAAGAAATAACAAAAATTCACTCTTTCATCACAAATTACTTTTTTTATTATGAAACTCAGAAATTGTACCTCTTCTAACACGGCCTCAACATTTCTCCGTCTTGTTTCGATGTCACGTTTCTTATATTCCACATCGGATGTTATACCATTTAGGTATTTTATTGATTTTTCCTGCATAATAGTGCACTCTTTCTCTACCTGCCTTTTCGTTTCTTCCATCTGCAAAACTAAGGAAGGGAAACAAGTAGAGAAGTTGCATGGTTTTATACTAAAAAAGCATTACAAAATAATCTAGCATATAGTTATGCCGCATTTCAGTAAACAGATGCCATTGAAAAGTTTGAAGAGAAAAATACAGCATTGAGTGAAAATAATTTAGGTCATTTGTGAACAGCTTTCAGCAATGTCTTCTGTAAAAATAGCAATATAAATTGGAAAAGGAAATGCGAGCGTTGCCTGCCCAAGAATGTACCTTTACTTTGTTTTTCAGCCAATTTGGACTCAAGGGACTTCTCCAATACTTGTTCATCGCTAAGTTTAGCTTTCAAAGCTTTAAGCTCCTTTTCAACCGATTTAGCAGAATTTACCTATATGAAGTGCTACTGATATCAAACAAGAGGTTTTGCACAATAGTAATCATTGAAGGAAGTTATATATATATAACAAAAGAAGCAGCTTTTCTCTCCATAGACCATGTTAATGTGGAGAATTCATATTATATTTTCAATCACTAAGACAGAATGAAAGCAGAACTCCAATGGCAAAACTACGTTGATACCTGTTCCTTTATAGCCAGCATTTGCTTGTAGTGCTTTGACATTTTCTTGCCAACCTAAGAAAAGAAGTTAAAAAGATAAATTGATTTGTACACTAAGAACAAAAGATTATTTATATATGCATGTTCATGTTGACATTGTGAATTTTATAGGTGGATTGATGGCTAGAAGCTGAGACAATCTGTGAATAAAATCATTTAACAGTATGACACCGAAGAGAAGAGGAGGAGGAGGAGGAGGAGGAGGAAGGGGGGGGGGGGTCAGGAAAGACAACATATGAACATATAGGCTCTTGGGTTCATAGAGTGGAAAAACACAATTCATAATAATAAAACAGAAAACTTATTTTGGAAAGTGAAGTCTGCTGCTCTGCTGTCTAAAATGATTTCTTTCAAGCTAGGCAGCAGTATCCTAACTCTGAACTCTTAACAGAAAACAACAATCAGGAATTAGAAATACTATGGTGGCCACCTAAGCTTTTTCATACTATAAGAAGAAGAAAACAAAATAAGAAAATGTCTATACTAGATTACTTTACTGCTGCCTAAAATACAGATGACGGAAAGAAAAACCTGCCCTGGAACAATATACCTTGGAATAAACTTCAAGGAGAGAAGTCTTCTCATGAAAAGTTTGCATTGCCAACCTTTCAGCTTTCATTGCCTCTTCTCGAGCTAATTTCTTCTCTTCTAAAGCCCTCTTTAGCAAAAAGTAGAGAAGATAATTTACATTAGTGAATAGGCAGAGAAAATATCTTAAGTCTCTACACAACAATAAAGAAACATATAACAATTAGTCAGTTATGCAAACAGAACATGTTAACTTGCATCATTAACAAAACAGAACAGAACAGTTTAGTTCAAACCTCACATAACAAAACACAATTTAACATAAATATAAAAAAGTAATAAACAAATAATGATTAGAAAGAAGTAGCTTATTTCATGGCAATTTTCATCACGCAGACACCTAAAAAATGGAAAGCATTAGTATCTGATCATACTTAAATTATTAAGAAGACAGTAAAGTAGTCCAATAATCTCCAGTTTAATGTTCACACAAGCAGGCTTGCAGGGAGAAAAGTATACAACATATTGGTTGCAAAGAACATAAAAGCAATTAACTTAGGTGATGCCTATAAAAGAACAATGAAGTGAACATCATCAACAAAGTTAATTTGCAATCGATGCTAATTATTGATACGAAACAGATAGAACTTGTACCTGAATTTTGTCAGGTGATTGGGCAATTTTTGAACGTAGATTCTCATTTTCTTGAGCATTTTGTGACAGTGTAAATTCAGCATTAGAAATCTGCATTAAGAAATGGAGAATAAGTCTATGATAAGGTTAACCATTCATTGCTGATTGTTATAATTAGCTTGTAATGTATTCAGAAGTTGCATTATCTATTGAAAGGAAATAAATTTTTACTCCTCTATAGATGTTCTGCCCATATACCATCCAAAATCACCAAGAATAAGCCAATAAGGCATAAGATTTGATAACTCACAATGATAAGCTTCTATAGACCAAAGCTACAGATGATATGATAAGGGAAAATAAACTCACCTTCGCATCCATTTCTTCTGCCTGGTCCTTTGACTTCTTTAAAGTAGTCCTCAGTGACATCTGATTTTTATTAAGGGTCATGATAGTGTTACGAAGTTCCGCAACCTTTGCATCAACCTCCTGAACAACAGCCATCTCTTTTTCCCTAGCTTCATTCAAGTTGGAAATCTCTGATTTCACCTGCAACCAGAAACGGTCAACAAAGGCTAATACTCAAGTAAATTCAATAATGATTACGTGATCCATCCACAAATAAACCTGAGGAATCTCATTCTCCTCCAAATTTATTCGCTGCTCCTCCAGAGCGCTGACTTCGTCTCCAATTTTTGATATCTCAACCAATTTCCCTTCCCTACAATTTTTTAATTGAAGAAAAGAAAATGAGAATTGAAAACAAGCAACAAGTATGACAATTAGGCAGTTATGCCAACACCACATATTAATTTCCCTACAGAGTCTATGAACTATGAAGAAACCATCTCTAAAAGTATATGAGAGACATATATGAATGCAATCGCTTGGATTATTGTGCTAAGAAATGCTTATCAGTTTCTCCTAACTTTCTATAGAAAGGGCAAAGAAGTATCCACCTATAGAGAACAAAATTGACAATAGAGCCGATGAAAAACTCGGTGCGCTGAGTGTCCGGCATAAGGAGATCAGCGAACGTGAACACAATTCTCCTAGGGCACTCGAGTATGGCCAGCACCTCCTTAATCTTGTAGTACAGTTTTGTAGCGCGGATGGACTCCATGTGAAGTTCAGGATCATCGAAATTCGACACCGCTTCAAAATCAAGCTGCTCATTCTCTTCCCTGTTGACAGAGACACCAACTCGCAAATTCGAGAACACAAAACGGAAATAAGAATGGTCCATCGTAACTAACTTTTTTGAGTAACAGAATTCAGGTTAACGCAAGAAAACTAACTCGTAACAGAATCAAAAACGAAGAAAGAGTAACAAATTAGTACTCAAGAAAGTCGAGGTGGATGAGGAGGCGTGTATAGAGTTCGAAGATCAAGTCAGGGTTTGGGTGGATGAAGTCTTGCTCAATCATGTTGGCAATCTGCAATTGCGCTAAGGTTGTGATTATCTCTGGTCTCGAAAGCGTTGGGTACTCGTACTTCGACGTCGCCATTGTCGTTGTCTTCTTCTTCCCCCAGAAGCAAAATCGGCAGACTGAGAAAGCCGGAACGGTGATGATAATAAAAGGGAAAAAAACTAAAATAGAAATTAATACCTAGTTGCACTTGAAATTAAAATAGCGATAACTTTTCCCGCCATTTACTTATGTTGAGTCCGATGGAGGCTACTTATATACAACATTGTTCGCGTATATGTTAGGCCCAATACGGATTATGCCAGTGTCTAAGTGAGTTGAAACTAAGCCCATCATGTCTTCAAAAAGAAAAAATTAAGCCCATCATGGACACTGCTCGTATCGAACATAAGCCGGCGGCTTATTGTTAAGCGGCCTAAATCCTCCATTTTTTTTCCCGTAAAAATAGTCAACTTTCAGCAACTGAGGCTTGGGAAAGATAGAGGAACTGTTAGACTCCCATCAAGCTGCAATAGGGCTTGAACAAATTTCCTTTCACATCTTTCTAATTTCTCAATTAATGAATCTACTCTGAGTTTTTTTAAGTGCTATTAAATTGTTAAAAAAATTCAACAAAAAAATATTTTTTTATTTTTTTTGTATGTTTGACAAATTTTTAAAAATAAAACTAAAAAATTACTAGCAAAAAAAATATTTTTTTTAAGAAGTTATAATTTATATTTTTTAAAAGATTTTTATTTAAAAAAGTGTTTTAACATAATAAATAAACAAAAAATACTTTCGTATTGATATTTCTAAATATAATTGATAGATCAAAAAACATTTTATCATGTCCAAATAACAAATTACTTTTATATTTTTAAAAAATTTTTTAAAAAAAATAACTCAAAAAACATTTTTTTCGAAAGCTCAAGCAAACAAACCCTTCATCCAATACAGATGGAGAAGGAATTAAAAGCTGGACCGTTTGTGCTGCTTACTTGATTTAAAATTCATTTCACCGAAAGGTTAGGTCAGATATGTTATTATATAACAGACAAACTGAAAATAACTATTTTAGGAAAATTTCTTGAGAAAATAATGTAAACGATAATCACGCTGCACCCAATTGTATATGATAACTTCTTTTTTTTTTTAAGACGTGTTTTATGGTAACAGTCCCCAAAAAAGAAAAAAGAAAAAAAAAAAAAAAAAAAAAAAAAAAAAAAAAACTTCTTTGAAAGTAAACGGCTATCATAATTTAAATTTTAACAAGAGCCAAATCCTATTCATGCTCAATTTTCTATTCCACAAATAAAAAATGTACATGGTTAAGTTGGATGTGATTGTGATGCCTTGTTGCCTTTTAGGCATCCACAATGGAAGTGTTAGGCATGAATGACATACAACAGATAACTAGAGGCTATGGCTATATGATAAGGAACAAGATCTCTAACTTGTCATAATACAAAAATCAAATTACAAGTCCTCATCACTTTCGTCACTGTAGGAAACAAGGGCATTTAATGATTGTGCTGGCTTAGGCAAATCATTTTCAGTAGTAGTTTCAGCTTTAGAAACATCAGCATTTGCTCCATCTATCTTGGACTTTTTAGCTTGGGGTTCACTATCATCATCCTCGAGAGTGGTTTCCGCTTTTGAAACTTCTTCAGCATTTTTTTCATCCGCCTTGGCCTTTTTAGCCTGGGGCTTGACTTTTATAACCATGCTTAATGGACGCGAGGACGGATTCTTCTTTACTCCAGCAGACTTTTCTTCCTGCAAGAGAAAAGAGGTTATTCGATAACCATGAAAATAACAAAGTTCTGACATTCAATTGTCACAAAAATCATCGAGCAATGTAAGTATAATACCCACACTTCAATTGGTCCCAAGATCACTCACTTTTTTAAGTAACACTATCATATTTTCAATCTCTAAAACTCACCAACACTCATGAAATAATAGAATAAAGAAGGACTTCACATAATCATCATATCTTTTTTCATTTCATGGAACACACAAAATACATAAGGCATATGTGTCTTTATATAGGTAAAGTTTCATACTAAAAGTTCATGATTCTACTAGCTTCTTAATACACATACTTATCCAACTTTGCTTCTTACTTTGACTATTCAAATAAGTAACTTCTTGTAATTTCTAACACATCTTGAAAATTCTTTATTAAGTTTAATCATCAATCTTGAAGCTTCCAATGCACTTCATGATTCTTTTAGTATGGGGTGATGAGTACAACTTCTATTCAATTCCAATTCAATTTGATTTTGAACTTCTTAAATGTTTTAGTATATTGTAGTTGTACTACTTTCTTGAATATTCTTGATTTAATTTTCTAACATTGCCTCCCTTAAATCAAGCTTATAGAGTTTATCATTCCAACCATCTTCTTCAACTTGTAAAATAACTCGGTCTTCAATGGCTTTGTAAATATATCTGCAGCTTGTTCTTCAGTTGGACAATACTCGATTACAACTTCTTTCTCATTCACCAACTCTCTGATTTTGTGAAATCGAATATTAATATGCTTCGATCTTCCATGGAATATTGGATTTTTGCAAAGTGCAATAGCTGACTTGTTATCACAAAATATTGTTGTTGGAGTATTTTGTTTCTCGTTCAATTCCTCAAGAATTCTTCTTAGTCAAACTGCTTGCGTTGCACAACTTGCTGCTGCTATATATTCTGCTTCTGCTGTAGAGAGTGCTACTACTGGTTGTTTTTTTGACGGCCATGAAATTACACCAGAACCAAAATGAAATACAAATCCTGAAGTACTTTTTCTTGTTTCTATATCTCCGGCCCAATCACTATCAGTGTAACCGACAAGATTTACTTCATTAGTATTTTCATAATAAATACCATCATTTAAAGTACCTTTGATATATCGAAGAATACGTTTTGCCGCTTGCAAATGGTTGGTACAAGGCTCCTCCATAAATCTACTAAGCAAACCAACTCCAAACACAATATCTGGTCTAGTTGCAGTTAAGTACCTCAGACTTCCAATCAAGCTTTTGTAGTATGTGGGATTTACTGCTCTTCCTTTATCTTCTCTTAGCAACTTGAACTTCTCTTCGACTGAAGTAGGAACTGGTTTTGAATGTTCCATCTGAAATTTCTTCAAAATATCATTTGCATATTTCTTCTGAGAAATGAAAATACCATCATCTTTTTGAACCACTTCAATGCCAAGAAAGTAAGACATTAAACCCATATCTGTCATTTCAAAGTGCTTTATCATAGCCTCCCTGAATTGTGTAATTATCTTCAAATTGTTGCCAGTAAAAATTAAATCATCAACATAAAGACACACGATCAAGATATCTCCAGGTTCAACGAACTTGATATAAAGCATATGTTCAAATGGATATCTTCTGAAACCATTCTGAATAAAATAAGAATCAATCTTCTTGTACCACGCTCTTGGTGCTTGCTTTAACCCGTACAAGGCTTTTTTTCAACTTGTAAAATTTATCTTCTTCTCCAAGAACTTCATATCCTGCAGGTTGCTCGACATACACTTCTTCTTCTAAAGTGCCATTTAGAAATGCAGACTTAACATCCATTTGATGTATCTTCCACTTATTTTGACGCGAGAGTGAAATAATCATACGAATAGTGTCTAATCTTGCAACAGGAGCAAATACTTCAAAATAATCGATACCTGGCTTTTGCTTGTATCCCTTAGCAACTAATCTTGCTTTGAAACAATCAACTTCACCGTTGGGTTTGTACTTAGTTTTGTAAACCCACTTTACTCCAATCGGCTTCTTATCTGTTGGTAAATCAGTTAGCTCCCATGTGTCATTCTTCTTAATGGCATGAATCTCCTCATCCATTGCTTTCTTCCAATTGTTGTCTTTAGAGGCTTTTTCAAAGTTCAACGGCTCACAATCTGAAAATAGAGCAAAGTTTATGATTTCTTCATCGGACGGATCGTTGTCATTGCCAACTTCATAATCTGCTAATCTAGCAGGTAGTCTCCGCTCTCTTTGAGGTCTTCTAGATGATTTTGGTTGTTCGGTTGTGTCAGGTTGCATTTCTTCTACTTCATCACATGTATTTGGAATTATAGTCAGCTGCTTTTTTGTCTTTGTGTTCCAGTCCCACAAGTCTTTCTCGTCGAACGTCACGTCTCTGCTAATGATTACTTTCTTTGTTTTTGGATTGTACAACTTGTATGCTTTTGAGTCTGTGCTATAGCCAATAAAGATATACTTCTCGCCTTTGTCATCTAACTTCTTCCTTAATTGATCTGGTACGTGGGCATAAGCAATACACCCAAAGATTCTGAAATGATGAATGGAAGGCCGCTTTCCACTCCAAGCTTCCTCTGGAGTTTTATCACGAACAATTTTTGTTAGACACCTGTTTAAAATATGAACTCCTGTTGCGACTGCTTCTGCCCAAAATTCTTTATGCATTTGTTTTGACTTGAGCATGCATCTGACCATATCCATGATGGTTCTGTTCTTTCTTTCAGCAACTCTATTTTGTTGAGGAGTGTATCTAGTTGTTAGTTGGTGTTGAATTCCGTGTTGCTTAAAGTATTTTGAACACGCAAGATATTCTGTTCCTCTGTCTGTTCTGAGAATTTTGATTTTACAGCCACTTTGTTTTTCGACAAACGTCTTGAATGTCTTAAAGACATCACATGCTTCTGATTTCTGCTTCAGAAAGTATACCCATGTATATCTACTAAAATCATCAATAAAAGTGATAAAATACCTGCTACCACCGTTACTTGGAACTTCTACAGAACAGAGATCTGAATGCACACTTTCAAGTAATCTTCTGGCTCTCTATGACTTTCCTATAGGGAATGGATCTCTGTGTTTCTTTTCCAGTTGACAAATCTCACAAACACAATTGGGAATATGAATACGTGGTAGACCAGAAACAAGTCCTTTTTTTGACAAGTAGTTTAGGCCAGAAAAATGGAAATGCCCAAACCGCATATGCCACAACCAATTATCATCAAGTATCACAGAACTCATGCAAGAGGGATTAACATGTTGAATTTTTAATGGAAACATTCTGTTTGAAGTCATCTTTGCTTTATCTATGAACCTTCTGTTGTTGTCAAACACAGTGCAATATCCATGATAAGTTATCATCTTATATCCCTTCTCAGATAATTGCCCCATACTCAATAAATTGTAATCAAGTTCAGGAGCATAGAAAACATCAGAAATATAACTCAGAGAACCATCCTTCAATCTAATTGGTATGTGCCCTTTTCCTTCAACAGGGATCTTTGTACTATTACCAAACTTCAATAATAGTTTAACTGAATCATCTAGAGAAGAAAATAACTCCTTTCTACCAGACATATGATTACTGCAAGCATTATCCAAGTACCATATATTTTCATCTTCAGCACATGAATTACTTGTAAAAAATAAAGTTTGAGTACCCGGATTATCATTAGCATTTTGATTCTGATTTTCTGCAACGTGTGCTTGATTGTTATTCACCATTTTGAATCTGCAATATGCTGCTTTATGTCCATACTTTCCACAATAAAAGCAGTTAAAATTGGTTCTTTCTTGATAAAAATTGCCTCGACCTCTTCCTCGGTTGATAGGCCTGAAATTCGTTCCACCTCTTCCTTGATTAGGTGGTGTAAAATTATTATAACTTTCTTGGTTGTAATTGCCAGGACCTCTACATCTGAAACTTCCTCTGCCTCTACTTTGAAAATTAAAACCACGACCTTGTCCTACTTGTGTATGACTTGATTCTGCAACATTGTTTAAATTCACTAGACTTTTCAGGGCTTCCTCAATTGATTTTTCTGACTTCTCCAATATTCTGCTGATGTGACTTTTCATGGTTCCTTGCAACTCTGCAATCGTCATGGTGTCCATATCGTGGGACTCTAGTATCGTAGTCACCACATGGTCATACTTCATCGGCATGGTGTGAAGAATTTTCTCCACCACTTTGCTATCGGACATATCTTCTCCATAGACTCTTATCTTATTGACGAGATCTGTAACACGAGTAAAATATTGCTCAACGGTTTCTGAGCTAGACATCTCATACCTTTCATATTCTCTTCTCAAATACTGTAGCTTTGCTTTCTGAACTTTATCTACGCCTTTATATGACAGCTTCAATGTGTTCCATGCTTCTTTTGCACTTTTGGCATTTGTAATTTTGCCAAACACCGTATAATCTACTCCTTGGTGAATTTGAGATAGCGCCAATTGATATCTCCTCTGTTGGGCAGCATCTGCTCCTTCTTGCAAACCTGGTTCAATGAAATTTCACAGGTTCTGGACCTTCAAATGGGTAGACATTAAAGTCTCCCAATAACTATAATCAAGTTTCCCATCTACCTTGGGACCAGACCACACAATATTGAAGGTGTTTGCCATACCAACTCTATGAACAAACAACTATGTGAGAACTCTCCCACACCTCACAAACTCTCTAACACCAGGCGCTGGATTAACCAGCTCTGATACCAATTGTAAGAATAATACTCACACTTCAATTGGCCCCAAGATCACTCACTTTCTTAAGTAACACTATCATATTTTCAATCTCTCAAACTCACCAACACTCTTATGAAATAATAGAACAAAGAAGGACTTTACATAATCATATCTTTTTTCATTTCATGGAACACACAAAATACATAAGGCATATGTGCCTTTATATAGGCAAAGTTTCATACTAAAAGTTCATGATTCTACTAGCTTCTTAATACACATACTTATCTAACTTTGCTTCTTATTTTGACTATTCAAATAAGTAACTTCTTGTAATTTCTAATACATCTTAAAAATTCTTTATTAAGCTTAGTCATCAATTTTGAAGCTTCCAATGCACTTCATGATTCTTCTAGTATGGAGGTGATGAGTGCAACTTCCATTCAATTCCAATTCAATTTGATTTTGAACTTCTTCAATATTCTAGTATATTCTAGTATATTGTAGTTATACTACTTTCTTAAATATTCTTGATTTAATTTTCTAACAAACAATGATCTATTAATCAAATCCAGATTAAATGAGTATTTTTATAATGCCTCATTGCAGAAAGCTGCATAATCATCCATGAAGATCCTTATTAGATTGCTAATTTCATAGGTTGATTTCAATAAGCCATATAATGTGCATATCAAATGACAACTTGTGTTTCTTAAATGCACATTTATCATTTTAAAATCACATGCATTGCTTTCATTGATCAACAAATTAGGCATCCCTTCAGAGATTGGCCCTTGCAACATTACAACTTATGGCTTCTATTTACTTCGTAGTTGAATAAACACAGTTAAATGTGCAGATGTCAATAATAAGATAATATAAGCAGTCTATAATACCGCCACAAAATAAGACAGTCATCATTTGGGAAACCACCATGAATGATTTCGTATAAACTTTGAAATCATGGAAAATAGAACTACAGGGATAGGAAAATGCTGATGGTGGGCATTAAGTAAGGATGTTATTCGAAAACTCAGCAAATCAGTAGTAACATTAATTTAACTTTGGAAGCAACGCACAAAAATTCAAGCACCAACCTGAACCATAAGTAAAGGGGTTCTTTCCTTAATTTCATGCACAAAATTGGATTGTGCTGCCACTCCCTTCTTCATTCACTTAGAGTTAATACTCAAAATCGTCCCTAAAAGATATTCCGATCTCCATTTTGGTCCTCGAAAAATAAAAGTAATCAAAATCGTCCTTGAAAGATACAAGACTTGATCACGTTAGTCCTTCCGTCAGTTGGATGATGACGTGTCACGTTAAGTGCCACGTGGCACATGATAACGTGGTGGGTGATGCCACGTGTCACGAGATGATTGGTTGACGTGTCAGATCAGTGACACGTAATGTAAAAATGTTATTTTTAATCAAAATAATCCTTGAAAGTTTAGACGTAAGTCATTTTCATCCCTAAAATTTTAAAAAATAATCAAATTAGTCCTTATATAATTTTTTTAATTTTTTTATAATATTAAATTTGAAATAGAAATGTAATTGACAAACAAAAAATTAGTAATGGTATCTTTTCTTTTCTCTCCTTTAAATCTTCTCAAAATCTCTCTTATTCTTTTCTATTCTAAAACTTTTTTTTTACATTATCACATTTTGCTAGAATATATATATACTCAAAATTGAAATGTATGTATTTGTTAACCTAAACAAAGTTATATGCTCAAAATCAAAATTTATGTATTAAAAGTAAAATTATATAATCTACCTCAAACATATAAAACACACAAAAATTATATAATCTTTCACAATTATAAATTGAAACTAATTAAATTTAGAAAGTTCTAAGAAAAATTGAATTTCTTTTTAAATTCATTATTTAGAAAAAGTAAAATGACACTCCTTCGACCCTTGAATAACATCACTTATAAATTTAGATGTGATAATCATGTAATTAGTTTAATAATTTCGTTTGTGCTATTTTATATTTGTTTCTTGTAAATATTTAAAAAAAAAAAAAAGATTTAGATTTCTTAATAGATTTATTTGACTCAAACCAAAATAATTTGACAACTAAGATATTAACGCTGGTAACGAATATATATTATGACCAGATTAATATTTTCTTTAGTACTTCCATATAGTTAAAAATATTTAATATTTTGTGTGTCTCATATGTTTGAGATAGATTATATAATTTTTCTTTTAATACATAAATTTTGATTTTGAGCATATAACTTTGTTTAGGTTAACAAATACATACATTTCAATTTTGAGTATATATATATTCTAGCAAAATGTGATAATGTAAGAAAAATGTTTTAGAATAGAAAAGAATAAGAGAGATTTTGAGAAGATTTAAAGGAGAGAGAAGAAAAGATACCATTACTAATTTTTTGTTTGTCAATTACATTTCTATTAAAATTAGTAGTATCAAAAAATATTTTAAATTTAATATTATCAAGAAAAATTAAAAAAAATTATATAAGGACTAATTTGATTATTTTTTAAAATTTTAGGGATGAAAATGACTTACGTCTGAACTTTCAAAGACTATTTTGATTAAAAATAACTTTTTTACATGTCAAGTGACACGTGTCACTAACCTGACACCTGGCGTGCCACGTGTCACTGATCTGACACGTCAACCAATCATCTCGTGACACGTGGCATCACCCACCATGTCATCATGTGCCACGTGGCACTTAACGTGACACGTCATCATCCAACTGACGGAAGGACTAACGTGACTAAGTCGTGTATCTTTCGGAGACGATTTTGATTAACTTTATCTTTCGAGGACCAAAATGGAAATCGGGATATCTTTTAGGGACGATTTTGAGTATTAACTCATTCACTTATTATTATCAACTACTATTTTCTAATTAAAATTACTTTAATTATAATATTTATATGGTCTCATGTGAATTTTAGATGTATTGTCTAGTCACTGAATTGCAAAATTCGTCCCTTTTTCTAAAAATATTTTTCAGGAACAAATACTTGACTATGTGAGACTTTCTAATCAAGAGTCACGATCTGCAATGAGTATTTATTTTTATCGAGTTCCTAGATGTATATGCTCTATATGTCACAGGCAGGATCCAACCATTCTTAATTATTCTAATTTTGTTTAAAATGTATAATTATTTATTTTAGAACTTGTAAAGTATTTGTAACATTCTTATTCAACTTATATTTGAATTGGTTAGGCTTGCTAGGAGACTATTTTCCTGAGCGCCGGTCATAACTCATTTTGGACCGTGACAAAGTGGTATCAGAGCTTAGGTTTAATTTGTGTAATATGAAGCAAGTGTCCTATGGTAGGATCATAAATACAAGCGCACCTATTTGTACAAATTATGGCACTATCAGAGGCCTATAGGAATGTCATCCTTGTCTTTTATGTCATTCTTGACTTTTTTTGTCATTCTTGTCTTGTGGTTCTTGCTATCATGCGTTCTTTGTCGCTTCTTGCCACCTCTTTCTTCTTTATACCCAACCCTGAGTTATTCTTTTGGTAGCTTTTCTTGAATTTGCTTTTGCAATAACTTCAGTTTCGATTTTGATTCGCGATTTTTGCCTTATAGCTAATTCTAATCTTTCTCGCTTTTGTGAATGTATGCTTTAATCTTCTTCATCTTCATGTTGTTCTCTATAATTCTTGATGTCAACATTTTATGCATTACTTGAAAGATTCGAACGGTGTTTGCTGTGAATTATTATCAAATTCCCTTCTAAAACTGTATTTCGATTTGTGGATTGCATGGATTTGCTGAGTTTCTGATCAAAATATTTTGTTCTGAATTTGATAAGCAATATTGAATTTTTTCTTCTTATGTTGATAATCTTTGAAGTTATGACATAATTTTGATTTGCTTTTAATTCTTTCTTTCAAATCAATAATTTTAAAAATTGTTATTTAGTTGCTCAAGAAGGACTATGTGATGAAACACATGAATAGAGTGTTGAAAAAAGTCTCAAAGTGGTCTCTGAAGTTGCACTCGAATCTCATAGTAGTCCTTGAACTTAAAAGTTATCCATATTCGTCCCTAAAGTTGCACTCCGGGACTCAGATTCGTCCTTCTGGCACACTCCATCCACCTAACACCACCAGAAAGCTGATCTAGACTCCTCCGTGACACGCTGGACAGGTAACGGCTAGCTGACGTGGATTAGTAAATTTTTATGGTGCAATTTGGTCCCTAAATTAAAATTAAAAATTTTAATCCCCAAATTTAATCATCATTCTCTTCTCTATAGTAGTAACTCCTCTCTTTTCTTTTCTTCTCTTCTCTTATCCATATGGATGTAAAAGAGATCACAAATTACAACTTCATTGAAAGCACGCATATGTTTTGTTAATTAAAAGTCACATACTATGTCTTTGTATTTAACATTTTATGCACTTATTAACTCTAGTTTAATTAAAATGCTTTACAAAATTTAATTTTATATTTTTATATGACTTTACAAAAATCTATCTCTTATATTTACAGAATTAAAATGTTACATCATTATTATTATATACTACATTACATTTCCTTTCTAATCTTGTTCCAAAATAACCATGCATCATCCTAATTTAACTGTCATTCATATAGTATTAATATAAAGTGTTATATTATGGCATTTCAAATCATATGACATCTTTATTAAAATGACGTGTCTAAGATTTTATTATAATTAAATAGGTATTTCAAATTAATTAAGGGTAATATTAGAGAAACAAAAAATAGCAAAAATTTACCTAATTTAATATTTATTATTTTAGTCTCTAATTAATAAAAAACTAATTAAGCAAAATAAATATAACTAACTAATTTAAGACACTAATTTGATCATATTAAAATATTAATCATATCATTTTTTTGTTTGTAAATGTCATGCTGACATTTTAACATTTTATATTAGCATTAGAGATGAGTTGAGATTCACAATTTATGAATTTAGGAATCAATTTAATCATTTTTAAAAGTCAACAAATTTTTACGAACGTTCACAATTTTAGAAACTAAATTTTTCATTATTTCTTTAATTATATATATCACATAACTTTTTTTATGTTATAATCTCACCATCTTTCTTTAAAAAAAAAAGGGATAAAAGCGATTAAACTTGTTCAAATAATGGTTGTTAAGAAGACTCTAGTTGTTGTTATTGTTATAAGATACTTCAACTAAAAATAAACAAAAAGAAAAATCTTGTGAATTTGGGATATGAAGATCTCTGCATGTAAAGAAAAGAGGGATTACTGTAGAGAAGAGAATGATGATTAAATTTGGGGATTAAAATTTTTAATTTTGATTTAGGGACCAAATTGCACCATAAAAGTTTACTAATCCACGTCAGCTAGCCGTTACCTGGCCAACGTGTCACGGAGGAGTCCAGATCAGCTTTCCGGTGGTGCCAGATGGACAGAATGTGCCGGAATGACGAATCTGAGTTCCGAAGTGCAACTTCAAGGACGAATATGGGTAACTTTTAAGTTCAGGAACTACTATGAGACTCGAGTGCAACTTTAGGGACCACTTTCAAACTTATCTCATAGAGTGTTATTGTTGTTTGTTCGATTAGTGATTTTCTTTGCTTAAGTGTAGTGAATTATTTGGGTGATCAGTTAGTTGAATCGAAAGTCTTTTCCGATCTAGAAGTTTGGTTGTGCTTTTCTAACTTGATGTTCTAGTTCCGTTATGGTTCTTTGTTGTTGGACATGGCTTTTCTGTCACAGAACTATTTTCGGCTTGATCAGTTGAGAGAGAAAGATTGTGAACACTTGTTTTTTTGTTGATGATTATAAGATTAATTTTGTTTTTGGCTAAAATATGAAACTTGAGAATTTTCTTAACCCTTTGCTTTTTGAATATTCTCTTGTTCTCAACCATTGTTTTTATTCTTAGATATTTAGGAGATTTGTTTTTTTTATTTGTAGTACCCTTGAGAATTTTCTTAACCCTTTGCTTTTTGAATATTCTCTTGTTCTCAACCATTGTTTTTATTCTTAGATATTTAGGAGATTTGTTTTTTTGATTTGTAGTGCTCTTGTGAGATTAAGATTGTAGATTTTAGAGATTGAAAAGAATTGATGGCGATTTCTAATAAAAAGGACTAGATATCTAATTTCTTAAAGTTAAATAAATTCCTTATAAGAAAATTTTTTTCTTTGTTACATTCAACTAATTATTATAAACCATATTTTTTTATTATGTTCCCCTTAATAACTCTCGTTTTAAAATTATCTGATTTCTTACCTGATCTTTATTAATGAATCTATAGATTTTAAGTGCTATTAAATTGTTTTAAAAAAAACTCAATGAAAATATATCTTTTTTATTTTTTAGTATGTTTGACAATTTTCTAAAAAGAAAACTAAAATATTAGTAAAAATAAAAAAAATATTTTTTAAGAAGTTATAATTTATATTTTTTTTGAAGATTTTTTTACTTAAAAAGTATTTTAACGTAATAAATAAACAAAAAAAAATACTTTTATATTAATATTTTCAAACATAATTAATAGAACAAAAAACATTTTTACCTAAGATGTCCAAAATAACAAATTACTTTTATATTTTTTAAAAATAATTTTAAAAAAATCACTCATAGCTCAAGCAAACAAACCCTTCATCCAATACAGATGGAGAAGGAATTAAAAGCAGGACCGTTTGTGCAGTTGTGCTGCTTACTTGATTAAAATTCATTTCAACAAGAGCCAAATCCTATTCATGCTCAATTTTCTATTCCACAAATAAAAAATGTACATGGTTAAGTTGGATGTGATTGTGATGCCTGATTGCCTTTTAGGCATCCACAATGGAAGTGTTAGGCATGAAAGATATACAACAGATAACTAGAGGCTATGGCTATATGATAAGGAACAAGATCTCTAACTCATCACAATACAAAAATCAAATTACAAGTCCTCATCACTTTCGTCACTGTAGGAAACAAGGGCATTTAATGATTGTGCTGGGTCTGAAGACTTAGGCTTATCATGTTCAGTAGTAGTTTCAGCTCTAGAAACATCAGCATTTGCTCCATCTATCTTGGACTTTTTAGCTTGGGGTTCACTATCATCATTCTCGAGAGTGGTTTCCGCTTTTGAAACTTTTTCAGCATTTTTTTCATCCGCCTTGGCCTTTTTAGCTTGAGGCTTGACTTTTATAATCATGCTTAATGGACGCGAGGACGGATTCTTCTTTACTCCAGCAGACTTTTCTTCCTGCAAGAGAAAAGAGGTTATTCGATAACCATGAAAATAACAAAGTTCTGACATTCAATTGTCACAAAAATCATCAAGCAATGATCTATTAATCAAATCCAGATTAAATGAGTATTTTTATAATGCCTCAGTGCAGAAAGCTGCATAATCATCCATGAAGATCCTTATTAGATGCTAATTTCATAGGTTGATTTCAATAAGCCATATAATGTGCATATCAAATGACAACTTGTGTTTCTTAAATGCACATTTATCATTTTAAAATCACATGCATTGCTTTCATTGATCAACAAATTAGGCATCCCTTCAGAGATTGACCCTTGCAGCACTACAACTTATGGCTTCTATTTACTTTGTAGTTGAATAAACACAGTTAAATGTGCAGATGTCAATAATAAGAAAATATAAGCAGTCTATAATACCGCCACAAAATAAGACAGTCTTCATTTGGGAAACCACCAAGAATGATTTCGTATAAACTTTGAAATCATGGAAAATAGAACTACAGGGATAGGAAAATGCTGGTGGTGCGCATTAAGGATGTTATTCGAGAACTCGGCAAATCAGTAGTAACATTAATTTAACTTTGGGAGCAACGCACAAAAATTTCAAGCACCAACCTGAACCATAGGTAAAGGGGCTCTTTCCTTAATTTCATGCACAAAATTGGATTGTGCTGCCACCGCTGCCTGAAATTTACAAGAACAATATTTATAAAATAAAATTTGACTAAATAATAGACTCGTACTATTAAATTCAGATCATCAATTATGTTATTTTCAGGTGAATATTCCTTGAGACATACAAGAAAAATGCGTATACTACTTCTTAAAGAAAAGTAAAAAGACAAAAGAGATAAGACGACCAACCTGAAAGCTACGTAATTCTTCAGCTTCCGCATCTGCTACTTTCCGTTCATATTCTCTCCTAGTCTGAAAGTTGGAGATAAAACGAACAAAGTTTACTTAAGAAAAGAAGAAGCATTTTCATAGTTTCATAAACTTTGTGCAACAATGTGTTCAGGCATTTCTTAACCTCTATATAATGTTGAGGACATCAAATTGTTTTTAAACCATCTAAAATAGCTACTTGTACATCCCTTGGAGCAATGTGCTTGTGTACATATCAAAATCAAATCAGATAAATTTTCCCAAATGAAACTTCCAGGCTCTAGTCACGAAAAACTCTAGAAGAATGATGCTGTAAAAACAAAATCAGAAACTCACTGATTCATAGTTATCAAGAAACTCAGTCTCATCTTCATCTAAAGCTTTAGGTGGTCCTGTAATTATTAAAGACAGGTCAAAATCGAATCTGGAATGGAAACTAAAACCACATGCACACAAGAGAAAGGCATAAAACAATTAGCACAATCTAAACCTGTCTAAGAGGGCCAATCAATAATCAAACTCAAGTGTTCATTTAAACTCATGAAACTTAGATAACTCAAATAGTAAATCTCAATTAAACTTGATATGAGACCTAAGCTTGTATTAGTAAACTAAAAGGTTGATAAGCTTGAACGTAATGCACGGATTTATTAACAGGTTGACAATCAGTATTACTACACACTATCACATTCAATTCTTCCAAGTAAGAAATGAGTTACATATTCAATGCTGGCTGAACACTCACTGTGCTTAAACCTTTCATTAAACTCCGCATCCTTCTTATCTTTATTCTCCTTTAGAATCTGCCAAAGAAATATTTTGAAATTAAGGGGAACCGGGAAAAATATTGAAAATTGTGAAATGGGAAGTTTTGAGAATTTAGCAATAACGAGCGAACCTCGTAGAGAGGTCTATCCCTCTGAGCAGTTCCATCTTCGACTCGTTCTCCCCTTGTTCGTTTAGCCTCCACCAGCTGTTCCAATGCAAAATTAAGAAGTAATTTTGAAACCCTACCCTAATTTATGGCGGTAAAAAGAATATTGAAGAGCTTGTGCAAGAGAAAGGTAGATAATTTTACTTGGTCCTCGGAGACGAAGTTCATAATCCTGAGAGGGCGATCGGAGTCATCTTCAGCCATGGATGGTTTTGCGATTTGCAAAGGTCTCAGAATTCAGAATAACGAACAGAGTTTACTGATTTTGCAGTTTGCGATTTCTGTTTCAGGTTCTGAAAGCTTTTGGGCCCTTGCGATATTGTTACATTTGAATCCAATCCAAAAAACAATTTTGTGAAGTTTATGAAGTGGGTAAGTTGGGCTTTCTGGAGTTAATATTTAGAGTAAACACCCAACCCCTTGTTGTCCATTTGTACGGAGACAACGTGATTTCTGTCCAAAAAAAAAGGAGGATACTTCGACCCTCAACCTTTATATTTTGGGACAATACGATCTTTCTATTAAAAAATTCGTTAAATAATCACAAAAGTTAGTTTTGTGAAGGTTTTATTTGTATTTTGTAGGGGTTTTAAACCTCTACAAACTACTAATAAGTTTGTTTTTAAAAAATTCTTTCGCCAATTGTGGTTAAGTGAAGAAAAACTATTGATGAAAATGATGCCGCAAAAAAAGTAATTGTAGTACAAATATCTTTTAAAGGAAAAAAATAACATCGAATAAGAAATGAAAGAAGAGAACTTTAATGTTGATAATATTGGTATTGGACTATTGGTGATGATCACAATAGAAGAGATAATGATGATGATAAAGTATGGTTACACAATAAAAATAATAGAAGTAGGAGTGATAATAATGAGGATGAAGGAAGTAGTGGTAGTAGTGATAGTAATTGGTTATATTGTTGAAAAGAAAATACAAATAAAACACCCCACAAAATTAATTTTTGTTATTATTTAATAATTTTTTTAACAAAGGGATCATATTGTCCCAAAATAAAAAGGTTGAGGATTGAAGTGTCCATTTTTTTTTTGGACAAGGATCGCGTTGTCTTTCGTAAAATGGATAACGACCGGATTGGATCTTTACTCTAATATTTAATTTGGCCTCTAAATTTGCATGTGATTTTTAATTTAGTCTTTAAAATTTTAGTTGTCTTTTTTTAGTTCTCAAATTTTGTAAAGATGACACATTAGTTTTTGAGACAATTTATGACACAAAAACGTTAATGAAGCATTGACATGGACAACCAAATGTTATGCTAGAACTTGTGAAACAATGTCATTTTGGTTGAATTCTCTAAATTTTGAATTTTCACTTTAGAGGGTAAAGTATGATCTCTTACCCTTAAATGGTTTCTCTCTCATATCTACGTCAGTATTCCGTTGACGTTGTGTATCGAAAATCATCCCATGGACTAACATGAATCACATTTACAAAGTTTGGAGACTAAATAGAAGAAACTAAAACTTTAGGGACTAAAGTGAGGTTCGAGTTGAGGGACCAAATTGAGTATTATCTCGAGTTTGATGGTCTCATAACTATTAAATAATTTTAATGGTAAATACCAAATTGGTACCTGAAAGATTCTGGTGGTGACAAATGGTACCTGACTTTTGTTATTAACAAAAGAGTAATTAGCCATTTCTGACCATGAAAGATTGAAACGCTGACAATACTGACCATGACTAATTTAAATTAACTTTGTAACCATGAAATATTTGTTCCGTTTGACATTTCTAACCAAACGTCAATTTTTTAAATTTGCCGTTAGTGAAGCTTCCTATGTGGCAAGTATCCTTTCAACTTGGCTTTCCAACGTGGCATTACTGCCTAATTTTACTATAATGACCTTATGTGCGTCTTTTTCATAAGTGTGTGAATTATTCGAAAATCTGAAACCCTAGTTATGAAAGTAGAATATGGATTTATTATGATAGCTATTATGCTTCTTCTTCTGCGTTTATTATGCTTCTTCTGCGATGATGACAAGATTGCGTTTATCATGCTTCTTCTTTTGTATTTATTATAAAATTAATTATGAAGATAGGAAAGATTAAGGGAGAAATTATAGAAATTAGGATATAAATTTTGTCAATTGTTATAGGACTTGTGTTGTGCTTCTTTTCAATCATGTTTCTAGCATTTAAAATATAGAATTGAGGTTTGATTTGAATATATTCTTTTTCTGAGTTGATGTTGAATTGGAATGGGAAGGGGATAAGTATATATTTGTTGACATATTTAACCACAAAAATTTGAGAATTTGACAAAAGTACATACATCTTTGGCTTATTAACGGCAAATTTAAAAAATTGACGTTTGGTTAGAAATGTCAAACGGAGCAAATCTTTCATAGTTACAAAGTTAATTTAAATTAATCAAGGTCAGTATTGTCAGCGCCTCAATCTTTCATGGTCAGAAATGGCTAATTACTCTTAACAAAATAGTCCTAAAAGATTTTAAAATTTGACAAAATCACCCAGCCGTGAAAGGATGACGTCACAGTGAACGAAAAAATGCTGATGTGGCTATCGGAATAGAGCTCCGATGATGGCAGAGAGCTCCAGCAATCTTCTTCTTTGTGTTCGCGGCATCTTCTTCTTCAACACGATGCTGCGTCCCCTTCCGCCATGGCAGCTAAAAAAAAAAGACCGCCATAACACGTAGCTGCACCTCGTCGCGTTCTTTGTGTTCGCCGCTTCTTCTTCTTCAACACGCTGCTGCATCCCTTTCCATCATGGCAGCACCTCGCTGTTGCGTCCCCTTCTTTGCCATCATTAGAGCTCTCTTCTGACGGCCACATCAGCATTTTTCATTCACTGTGACGTCATTCTTTTTACGGTTGGGTGATTTTGTCAAATTTTAAAATCTTTTAGGAGCTATTTTGTTAATAACAAAATCAACTACCATTTTATCAGCGCCAGAATCTTTCGAGTACCAAATCAGTATTTACCTCATAATTTTAATAATCACAAAATATTTTTAAATTTTTTAATAAATATTAAATAATTATTTTTTATTTTATTTATGAATTAAATTTGTATATGTTATTTAATTCTAAAATATGTTATGTATTTTATATATTATTATTTTATTATCTATCATCTATCATATCTTTATAATTTTATTATTAATAATTTGACATTTTTTGAGTATATATTTTTAATTTCTTTCTCAATTTGATTTTAAATTTAAAATCCTAATTTTATCTTTTTCAATTCTAAAATTAATAATTTCTTAATCTATCATCAATATTTTTTCAATTGTCAAATTCTAAAATGGTAATTGTTTATCATTTATTGTGATTAATTGAATTGTTTGAAAATCCTTTTCTTTTTTTATAACAATCAATTGTTTTACAAGCAAAAGTTTAATTTTTTTTAGATAATCAATTTTATTATCCATCCAATTAATTGGTTAAAATGTCTAATTAATTAGTTGAATTATCCGATGGATTGATTGAAGAAAATAATTAATTAAATATCTTCAGAATTTGATTTTTTTGAATACAAACAACAACTAATTAATTTTAAAAAAAATTTTAATCGATTGTATTCACCACCAACACGCTTTTTTGATTGTTTACACCATCAAACATATCAAATATACAATTTATTATATAAATTATTCTCAAATGGTTTACGTTATTTTTTCTTCTTTTTCAAGTAATAGTTCAATTCATAAAAATAATAAATATTGAATCTTAATTTTCAATATAACACTTGAATTTGAGAAATCAAATTAGTTAAAATTATTCCTACATCGAATTTATGATTATATTCATTTAACATATTAAATCAAAACTAAGGTCACTTTTAATAGATGTTCTATTTCTTTATTGTTTTAAATTATTAATGATAAAGTTATAAAAATAAAATAAATGATAAATAATAAAATAATAATTTATAAAATAGAAGACAAATTTTAAAATTAAATAACATATAAAAACTAATTAATAAATAAAATAAAAAAATAACTATTTGGTAATTAATTAAAAACATATCTTATTACAAAGATCATTTAATAGTCTAAAAATATTTAAGGATCATTTAATCTTTTGTTTAGGAATGTTCATGGATCGGTTAATTCGGGTTCGGGATAAAATAAAAATCGAACCAATTAAATTGTATTTGGTTCGGTTTTACATTTTCTTTTGTCTGTGTATTCAAACTAAACTAAATTGATTAAGAACGTATTAGTTCGGTCAGATAATTAGGTATCCGATGAAATAGAAATTCAAAAAAGAATGAGAAATTGATTTAGAAAAATTATATAAATATGATAAACATATAATATCAACTAATAAGTCAATAATATTTTAACAATAACAAAATACCTATAAATTATTAACAATTATAATAGAGTTAAGTTTATTAATGTAAAAATTATATATATTATTAGAATATATATTTTTTTATTTAATCAAAAGATCATTGGGTTTACGGGTTGGTTTGAGTTTGTTCTCCTAAAATTAATACTCGAACCAATTATAATTGAATGTCATTGAGTTGATCTAATTATACACGATTATCTATTAGTTTTATAATTAATTTAAGGTTTAATTACCCTGTTGGTTCCTATAGTTTCACGAAATCTTCAATTAAGTCCCTATACTTTTTTTCCTTTTAATTGAATCCCTATACGTTAATTTTTTTTTCAATTTAGTCCCTATCGTGACAAAAACATCTAAAATAATAGAATATTCTCTTAAAAAAACGAATATTCTCTCTTTTAGGATAGCAGGACACTCTTATATTTTTAAAATTCCAAAAAAATCCTTCTCACTTCCACACCTACATATCCTTAGCCCTAACATCTACATCGAGCTCTCTCCGGATCTGCCGCACGGTGCCCTCTCGCCGCGCTTCCTCCTCTCGGCATCCCTGTCGTGCCGAGCTTCCATATCCATGCTCTTGGTGACACTACCAATGGCTGCAATTCCACGGGTCCTCACTTCAATCCTCTTAACAAATACCATGGAGCTCCTGCCGATCATCACCATCATGCTGGTGATTTGGGTAACATTCTTGCAGGCCCTGATGGTATGATTTTTTTCAATTCTTTTTATTTTCTCAATTCTTTCTATCAATTGATTTTTCTCCTAACAACACATTTTGTTCTTTTCTCATTCAGGGGTTGCTGAGATTTCTATCACAGATTCACAGGTAATTGCTCAACTAAACTTTGGTTATTGCTGTGTTTGTAGAATTCAAATTTGACATCTTTTTGTTGTATAATTCACATTTCAATTTGATAAATGAACCCTTAATTGTACTTATCTCTTTCAACTTTAAATGTAGTTCAATTGGATCTAGAATGCTTTAGTTTTTCTTTCTGATGCCTTTCCGTTCTCGATGTAGATTCCGTTGAGTAGAGTGCATTCCATACTTGGCAGGGCGGTTGTTGTGCATGCTGATCCTGATGACCTTGGAAGGGGTAAGATAGGCCAAGTAGTTGAACATGTCAATGTGATTTACTCTTCTTTTACTCCATAACCGTTACTACTCTTGGATTATTTTTCCTCAATATTGAGATGTTGAAAGAGAGAATTATTTTTTGTTTTATTGATAATTAAATTGTGCCAGCATGTTAACAGCTCTTTATTTCTCGTAGGAATTGAGCCCTGGACTTTCGTTCAGAGGTTAGGAGAAGCTGTTTTCATTCCAACAGGTTGTCCTCACCAAGTCAGAAATCTGAAGGTAAGAACATACATGATGCATTAGTGATTAGTCACATCTTTAGTGTATTGAGTTGTTTCTTTATATATCTGCAATATTTTAATTCAATAAAAAATATAAAGAATTTTCTTTTGTAAAGTGAGCCGGGTGAAATTGCTAATCATATTCAAAATAGTTATCCCACAACCATTCTAGCCATCACGCCAAATCTGGAGGATAATATTACAACTTTAAATTTAGAAATAGAACCAGATATCGGCTTCTCGAAAGGCCTATTTCTGCTTATTAAGAATTTATTTTTGTATATCAGAAGTTTATTGTCACTAACCAATTTGTTTAAATTTGATAGTTCCAGCATGAACTTTACGTGTCCTTCATATTGCGAGCTTAATAGTTTCTTGCTGGTGTATAATGTAAATGCTTTACACTTTCTGAATTGCTGTGTTATTTACACCAGCTGAAGAAAATTAGAGTACACACAATGAAAGATGTGGTTGAAAATTTGGAGAAAGCACGGTTAGTGTTTGCGATCTTTACTCCTATCTGGTTTGCATTGTGATGCATGCATGATTTGATTACAATTTTCACTTTGATAAGGCATTGTTAGATTATTGTTTCTAGGTTCATGAATCATGACTATGAATTTAAGTTTATTATTTGATTTACTAAATTAGTGATTTTTATACAGGTCTGGGAAAAGTGAGGTTCAGGATGGTTGCATATATTTACTGATGAACTAAAGTCTGCTCTCTCTGCTCTCTTAGAATTCTTCTCGGCTCAAAATCGTCCGTTATCAATGTTATTATTGATCTCTATGCTAGTTCATGGAGTGGGAGGCTGCAACACGAGAACTGATTTTCAAATTTTAAATTTCAATAACACAAATTACATAGCCTTGTGGTTTTTTATTGTGTACCATGATATGATAAAGACACAAATTATATTCTATGAATCTATACAAATGTAAAATGTTACATTATCATCTACTTAATATACTAAAATTGGGTTTTCCCCCAACTAATAAAAGTGAAGTGTCGTTTCCTCATGAATCCATTTTCCCGCCAAAATGAATGTACATTTTCTCTTCTAAGTTTATTTTATAAAAATATCTTTATTATACTTATACTATAATTAGCATTTAAGTATTAATGCATAATTATACTAATTTAGGAAAATATCTTTATTATAATTATATAAAATCAATATTTAATGCATTATTAAACTACTTATCAATTATCAATCGAAAAAATAATAATAATAATAATAATAATAATAATAATAATAATAATAATAATAATAATAATAATAATAATAATAATAATAATAATAATAATAATAATAATAATAATAATAATAATAATAATAATAATAATAATAATAATAATAATAATAATAATAATAATAATAATAATAATAATAATAATAATAATAATAATAATAATAATAATAATAATAATAATAATAATAATAATAATAATAATAATAATAATAATAATAATAATAATAATAATAATAATAATAATAATAATAATAATAATAATAATAATAATAATAATAATAATAATAATAATAATATGATAACTATAGGGATAAGTATTGTTTTGTCCCTAACGTTGAGGGTCAAAATCGAAACCGTCCCCAGCGTAATTTTTTATTTAGAATCTTCTTTAACGTTTTTTTCATATTAAAATCATCCAATGTAACAATAATTTTTTGTTTTGGTATTTTTTCCAGAGATAAATACTTAGGCAAAAACGTTTAAAATGTAGGATTTGATCTCATTCGTTGAATAGATTATAATATATCAGACATAGATGCAAATAAACATCATCACCACAATAGCATACCACACTGGCAAATCACCGGGTTTCCATCAATTCTGAACTTGGCTCCAATAGCAGCGGCTACTACGGCCTGACATATGATCATTTGGGCTCCGCCTTCTAGAAAAAGGGCTCTCCTACCCCACTTGTCAACCCCATATATAGACACAACAGTGGCAGCCACATTTATGACGCCGGTGATGACAGATGACATGAGAGCATAGTTGTCCTTGAAGCCAATGGAGCCGAACAACACAGGCGCATAAAACATGATGACAATAATGCCTATGAATTGCTGGAAGAATGGAATCATGATTGCCATGGTGAGGTGAGGCCTGTACTTGCGCTGCAGCAGATTCCTCCAAGGGTGTTCCACCTTCTTCGATTCCTCACTTGCGGCAATAAGATCGTTGAACTCTTCATCAATGTCTTCCACGCCCGGAACCTTCCTCAGTTGTTGCCTAGCCTTTTCGTGCTCTCCACGCTCGATCATGGAGTTGGGTGTGTCTGGAAGGACCAATGATCCGATTGTGATGATGAGTGCAGAGACCATTGCACCACCAAAGCTAAGCCTCCATCCCCATCCACCTTTGATATTTGCGAAGAAGTAGTTGAGCACATTCGCCACTAGGACCCCAACTGTGATGGATAATTGGAACCCAATGTTCAAAGCTCCTCTGATTCCAATTTTTTAATTTGTTTATAATTTAATTTTTAATGAAAATATTATTAGAGACTTTCTTTATTTATTATTATTTTTTGTAAATTTTGTAATACTATTTTTCTGTTTTTATTTAATTATCAGTTTGATATTTTATTCGATCTTATCACGTGCATGGCACGTGCATCGCACGGGTAATTACACTTGTAAAATTGATATAATTTGGTTTGAATTTTTTTTGTTTAAAATTATTTTTTTAAAATTGTTTGATTTGAAGCCTAAGATCACCTTGATTTTTGTCATCTTAAATTACACTAACCTGTTCTGAAATTAAGTAATATCATGCTTACACCAGGCGTTTTATAACTTAAATGAAGAAATGTCAGTATAATTTAACCTTTTTATTATGAATTGACAAGTGTAGTATCACTTGATTTATGTATTAGTTCTTCTTGAAAGATTGCAGAAGGGCTCACAGTTGAGGGTATATTGAAGACATGGATCAAATTGAAGCCTATTGTGATGGAAGAATGGGATGAGAATAGAGATGAACTGATAGATCTTTTTGGAAAGGTCAGAGATGATTAGTTGCAGAATGATTTCTCTGGTTGGATGGGAGCAAACAGGTAGTTCAATTAAGAGAATGTCTTAAATGTGCCGAGTTAAACTTAGCATTCAATTCACCAAGATGATCTAACAGTATAGATTTAATAAAAGTTATCTGTTAGTACTGTCCAGAATTATGTTAAGATCTTAAGGTATGATGCATGTATATTCATACTATTCGATACACCAGACAAAAACAACTGAGATTTGATTTTCGGGTTTTAGAAAAAGGGTTCGCGTGATTGTGTTTTTGACTTTTGAACTCTTGCTTATTGGTGATTGTGTTTTATACCTATAGATTCTATCCTGGTACTGCTGATGCACTAAGATTTGCAAGCTCAAAAGTTTACATTGTCACCACAAAACAGGTAATAATCCTTAAGAATACATAATTCTAGTCCTATATGAAATTTCACATTGCTATGATCTCTTCTTACTTTTCATTTTTTCCTTCTTCGATTCCTCACTTGCGGCAATAAGATTGTTGAACTCTTCATCAATGTCTTCCACGTCGGGAACCTTCCTCAGTTGTTGCGTAGCCTTTTCGTGCTCTCCACGCTCGATCATGGAGTTGGGTGTGTCTGGAAGGACCAATAATCCGATTGTGATGATGCGTGCAGAGACCATTGCGCCACCAAAGCTAAGCCTCCATCCCCATCCACCTTTGATATTTGCGAAGAAGTAGTTGAGCACATTCGTCACTAGGATCCCAACTGTGATGGACAACTGGAACCTATTGTTCAAAGCTCCGATGATTCCAATTTTTTTATTTGTTTATAATTTAATTTTTAATGAAAATTTTATTAGAGGTCTATTATTGTTTTTTTATAAATTTTGTAATACTATTTTTTATTTTTATTTAATTATCAGTTTGATATTTTATTCGATCTTATCACGTGCATGGCACGTGCATGGCACGGGTAATTACACTTGTTTTGTTAATTTATACACTAATAATAATAATAATATAACATTTCATTATAATATCTAAATTAAATTACTACTTTAAATAAATTAAATTAATATTGTGTATAATTTGTGATTCGAAGAATTGATGAGATCCATCAGAAGTCAAAAAAGAAATTCATATTTCTAAATTTATCTATTGATATAGCGGAGAGATTACTAAACTGTGTACCTATATTTGGTGGCCTGTACCTATATAATCACAATCACGTGAATAATTATTTTATAGTCAATTAGATGTCAAAATATCTTAATAAATGTCAAAATTTTCCAATTATGATAAACTAATTGAATGTATCACGCGTTTTAATTATAATGTATTTGGTAGGTACTCTGAAGTGTCGAAATTTTCCAACTATATGATCAGTTAATTGAATCACCCCACTTTAATTATAATGGCACTATTCAAGAATTCATACAATGTGTCAAAATTACTAGTCAAGGATTTCTACAATGTGCAAAATTTTCTAATTGTCAGTTGTGGATGTAATTTCTCTGCAACTACAACTTTTCATCGATGTCTTCCACGTCGGGAACCTTTCTCAGTTGTTGCGTAGCCTTTTTGTGCTCTCCACGCTCGATCATGGAGTTGGGTGTGTCTGGAAGGACCAATAATCCGATTGTGATGATGAGTGCAGAGACCATTGCGCCACCAAAGCTAAGCCTCCATTCCCATCCACCTTTGATATTTGCGAAGAAGTAGTTGAGCACATTCGCCATTAGGATCCCAACTGTGATGGACAATTGGAACCTATTGTTCAAAGCTCCTGTAATTCCAATTTTTTAATTTGTTTATAATTTAATTTTTAATGAAAATTTTATTAGAGATTTATTATTGTTTTTTATAAATTTTGTAATATTATTTTTCTATTTTTATTTAATTATCAGTTTGATATTTTATTCGATCTTATCACGTGTATGGCACGTGCATCGCCCGTGCATGGCACGGGTAATTACAATTGTTTTGTTAATAATAATAATAATAATAATAATAATAATAATAATAATAATAATAATATAACATTTCATTATAATATCTAAATTAAATTACTACTTTAAATAAATTAAATTAATAATGTGTATAATTTGTGATTCGAAGAATTGATGAGATCCATCAGAAGTCAAAAAAAATTCATATTTCTAAATTTATCTATTGATATAGCGGAGAGATTATTAAACTGTGTACCTATATTTGGTGGCATGTACCTATATAATCACAATCACGTGAATAATTATTTTATAGTCAATTAGATGTATTACCGTTTAGTTAAAAGTTACACTAGTCAAATGTCTTAATAAATGTCAAAATTTTTCAATTATGATAAACTAATTGAATGTATCACGCGTTTTTAATTATAATGTATTTGGCAGGTACTCTGAAGTGTCGAAATTTTCTAACTATATGATCAATTAATTGAATCACCCCACTTTAATTATAATGGCACTATTCAAGGATTCATACAATGTGTCAAAATTACTAGTTAATGATTTCTACAATGTGCAAAATTTTCTAATTGTCAGTTATGGATGTAATTTCTCTGCAACTACAACTCTTCATCAATGTCTTCCACGTCCTTAACCTGCCTCAGTTGTTGCGTAGCCTTTTCGTGCTCTACAAGCTCGATCATGGAGTTGGGTGTGTTTGGAAGGACCAATGATCCGATTGTAATGATGAGTGCAGAGACCATTGCGCCACCAAAGCTAAGCCTCCATCCCCATCCACCTTTGATATTTGCGAAGAAGTAGTTGAGCACATTCGCCACTAGGATCCCAACTGTGATGGACAATTGGAACCTATTGTTCAAAGCTCCTGTGATTCCAATTTTTTAATTTGTTTATAATTTAATTTTTAATGAAAATTTTATTAGAGGTCTATTATTGTTTTTTATAAATTTTGTAATACTATTTTTCTATTTTTATTTAATTATCAGTTTGATATTTTATTCGATCTTATCACGTGCATGGCTCGTGCATCGCACGGGTAATTACACTTGTAATGAATACTTGAAGGATGAAAATTGAATTTTATATATGCTTATTACTATTATTTCTATTTCATTTTATCCATTCTTTTTTTTTAAGTTCTTAAGATAAGGTATTTTGAAAGTAAAAAAAAAAAGGTATTTTTGGTGCAATTTGTATATAAATAAGCAAAAGAATGATAGTGACAAAATAAAATGGATTATAGGAATATCTTTCATTGAATATTTATAGTTTCACCGAATTTTCAATTAAGTCCCTATATTTTTTTGGTTTTCAATTAGGTCCCTAAGGGTATAAAAGTAATTTCACAATTCACTAACATTTTTTTGACGTTTAACGTTAATAGGGACTAAATTGAAAAAAAAATTAACGTATAGAAACCCAATTAAAAGGAAAAAAAAGTATAGGGACCTAATTAAAAATTTTGCGAAACTATAGGGACCAATAGATTAATTAAACCTTAATTTAATTGATTCAATTTGAATTTAGGGATTATCCGAATTTGTGAATACCACTATTTTTCTTGGATAAATTGTAATGCAAAATAACTTTAGAGTTTAAAGAGTATTTTGGGAGAAGATGAGTGTGATCGTTCAACTTGCGTCAATAAAATTGGAAAGTAATTACTCTTATTAATACAATATATTACTTGACTAAATATAACAAATTTTCCTATCTTGCGACTTGACTAGTTATATATATATATATATAGAGAGAGAGAGTCCAGCTGGCCCACTATCCGAATCCGACGTATCGGCTGATCCGTTGGTCTCATACGACCCAAACTGGGAGGCAGTTCGAGTGTCATCACCCTTCTCGTGAGGTATCTGACAGTTGGAGAGGAAGCTTTTTCGAAGGTGGGTCTGCTCATGTGGGATCCGCCCTAGTGCAGACTATATAAGGAGAGGGTCCTACCCCTCTCCAGAGGTATGTCACCTAACTTTTACCCTAACTGCCACATTTGTACGGACACTGATTAGAACGTCGGAGTCCCTTTGTAGGTGGCATCCTCCCTCTTCATTCCACATCGTCAACCCAGGAGGACCTCGAGCTCTGACCTTCTCCCCTACACACTGGTCCTGAAGATCTAGACGCACGAAGGTGATCCGAATCTAGTTTTTCTATCATCCCTGAGCATTTAGCACATCCGACCCGTTTGACACACGAGCAACGAATATTGGCGCTGTCTGTGGAGATCCCTAGCACGAATGGATTTTTTGTTGGGGCCAGTTGAAGGGCGAGAGGAGGGCAAGCCGCGAGAAAAAGAGGGCGCTCACCGAACCAGCAGGGTGAGCTTCCTCCCGCGAACGCATGAGATCCCCCTCTCGCGGGGACGAGCTCCCCTCCCGTTTCCGAGAAAGACATCCTTTCGGAGGGACGGGAGGTGATAACGTGAGAATCATGCAGGAGTAGCGCCACAAAGTACAAAACCTTGAGAGAGAGCTCGCGGCCAGGGACTGTTACCAACCCGGCCCGAGTCAACCTCATGCCCGATCTCCTCAAAGGAGAGGGGAGACCTGGGGAAGAAGCCCTCGGAAGAACCACGTCAGACGTAGAACGGGTTCCCGTTCTCCCTCAGCCTGCGTGGAGTCCGAGAGCCAAGGCAAAAGCAGGGAAATACCGAGAAGACGACAAGACCCCATCATCTACACTCGGCCCTTCGCGACTCATGCTGAGGCGGAAGACTGAGAAAAGAGCAGGGAGAGACCGAGAAGGCGAGAAACCCCATAATCATGGGAGCAACCCCTTTTCACCACTCCATTCTCGAGGTCCGGCTGCCGAAGCACTTTGATAAGCCAACGGACATTAGATATGACGGAACTCAGGACCCTCAGGAACACCTAACGGCCTTTGAGGCCAGGATGAACCTGGAGGGTGTGGGCGACAAGGTGAGGTGTCGCGCTTTTCCCGTAACCCTAGCAGGACCGGCATTCCGATGGTTCAATGCGCTCCCCCAAGTGTCCGTGACGACTTTCGCGGACATAACTCGCAGTTTTCTAGCGCAATTTACCACGCGCATTGCCAAAGCCAAGAACCCGATCAACCTCCTAGGGGTAACCCAAAGAAATGAGGAACCGACCAGGAAGTATCTTGACAGATTCAACGACGAATACCTGGAGATTGATGACCTGACCGACTCGGTGCCCAGCTTGTGTCTGACGAACGGGCTGTCGAACGAAGACTTTAAGAAACACCTCACCACCAAGCATGTATGGACCATGCAGGAAATTTAGAACGTGACAAGAGAATACATCAACGATGAGGAGGTCAGCCAGGTGGTGGCGGCCAACAAACAGCAGCCCACCAACCATCCTCCCCGTCAATCCGGGAATGAGGAAAGGCCCAAGGAATACTCCAAGGACAGCGGACCGACTAAACCTTTCAAGCCTTTCACGCGAGTAGGAAAGTTCAAAAACTATACCCCTCTGACGGCCCCGATCATTGAGATATACCAACAAATAGCCGACAAAGACATCTTGTCGAAACCCCACCAACTCAAGGACAGAACTGGTGGGAACAAGAGTCTCTACTGCGACTACCATAAAGGTTTCGGCCACAAGACCCAAGACTGTTTTGACCTAAAGGACGCTTTGGAACAAGCAATCTGCGAAGGCAAATTGACGGAGTTCTCACAGTTTATAATAGAACCCAGGAGGCGAGAGCACGACTGATCCGACGATGACAGAAGCCGGGGTGTGAAGCCGAGACAAGAGCCCAAAAAGACAACGACTACAGCCTCACTGTCGTCAACGTTGTAGTCGGAAGAGACGTAACACCAAGGTCAAAGTCGGCAGCAAAGAAAGACTCCAAGATCTTGGCCGTATCATCAACTAACCATGGGCCCTCGTCCAGGAGAACCCCAAGGATATTGTTCGGACCAGAGGACAAATAGTTCTACGACACCCCGGAGAACCCCTATGGTGATCACGGCAAGAGTCGGAATAAGTCTGGTGAAACGAATCCTCGTGGACACCAGAGCCGACTCCAACATCATGTTCAGGAATATTTTCGACATCATGGGACTCTGAGAAACCGATCTAAAAACCCACCAACACGGAGTGGTTGGCCTAGGAAACAACTTCATAAAGCCCGACGGGGTAGTTTCCCTCCCGGTTCGCATCGACGGAGAAGGAGGTAAGAGGTCGGTAATGGCGGAGTTTGTCATCCTGAGAGACTCCACGTCTTACAATGTCATCCTGGGAAGGAAAACGATCAATGAATTATCTGCTGTGATATGCACTAAGCTTTTGGTCATGAAATTTGTCACTGACGAGGGATCGGTGGGATCCCTTAGGGGAGACTTAGAAACGGTGGTTACATGCGACAACGCCAGCCTCTCCCTAAGGAAGAGATCAAAGGAAGCATCTGGGGTCTTCCTAGCCGACTTAGATGCCCGGGTTGAAGACAGATCAATACCCGAGCCCGAAGGAGATTTGGAAAAATTCAGGGTTCGGGACACAAAGGACAAATTCACCTTCGTGAATAGGAACCTCCCTCACAACTTAAAAGAGCCCCTTATGAAGGCCATAAGAGAAAACGGCGACCTATTCGCTTGGACACCAGCCGACATGCCGGGAATAGATCCCAAATTTATGTCACACTGACTAGCTGTGAGACCGAACGCTAAGCCCATGGCCCAGAGATGAAGAAGGATGTCCCAGGAAAAAGCCAACGAGGTAGCCAAGCAGACAGCCAGCTTGTTGGAAGCAGGGTTCATCAGGGAACTAGACTACTCGACATGGTTGTCGAACGTGGTCCTTGTCAAGAAGGCCAATGAAAAATGGAGGATGTGTGTTGACTATTCGGAGCTCAATAAAGCATGCCACAAGGACTCCTTCCACCTTCCTAACATTGACGCCCTGGTGGACACGGTAGCAGGTTATCGTTTCCTGAGCTTCATGGACGCATACTTTGGGTATAACCAGATACTGATGCACCGGCCAGACGAGGAAAAAACGCCGTTCATAATGCCAGGGGGCACTTATTGCTACAAGGTAATGCCATTTGGATTGAAGAATGCAGGGGCGACTTACCAGAGTCTGATGAACAAGGTTTTCAACGATTTAATCAGGAAATCAGTAGAGGTATACGTGGATGATATTTTGGTGAAGACCAGTCAATTGGAAGACCTAGTCGGTGACCTAGAAACCGTGTTCAAGTCTCTTCGTAGGCACAATATGAGACTTAACACCCTCAAATGCGCCTTCTCCATGGAAGTCGAGAAGTTCCTAGGTTTCAAAATAACCCAAAGGGGAGTCGAGGCTAACCCCGACAAGTGTGAAGCCATTTTATGAATGACAAGCCCAGGTTGCATCAAGGACGTGCAAAGGTTGGCTGGAAGGCTTAAATCCCTATCTCACTTCCTCGGTGCATCGGTGGTGCACGAAATTGTGATCTCAACGGAGCCAAAAACTTGGTACGCACGATCATAATCTCAATTCTTTTTCACAACTCCGCATAACTAACCAGCAAGTGCACTGAGTCGTCCAAGTAATAAACCTTACGTGAGTAAGGGTCGATCCCACGGAGATTGTCGGCTTGAAGCAAGCTATGGTCATCTTATAAATCTCAGTCAGGCAGATTCAAATGGTTATGAGGTTTTGATAATTAAAATATAATTAAAACATAAAATAAGATAGAAATACTTATGTAATTCATTGGTGAGAATTTCAGAAAAGCGTATGGAGATGCTTTGCTCCTTCTAAATCTCTGCTTTCCTACTGCCTTCATTCAATCATTCATACTCCTTTCCATGGCAAGCTGTATGTTGGGGGATCACCGTTGTCAATGGCTACTGTCCGTCCTCTCAGTAAAAATGGTCCAAATACGTTGTCACCGCATGGCTAATCATCTGTCGGTTCTCACTTATGTTGGAATAGGATCCATTGATCCTTTTGCAGCTGTCACTACGCCCAACACTCGCGAGTTTGAAGTTCGTCACAGTCATCCCATCCTAGATCCTACTTGGAATACCACAGACAAGGTTTAGACTTTCCGGATCTCAAGAATGCTGCCAATTGATTGTAGATTATACCACGAAGACTCCGATCTTTTGGAATGGAGGCTAAGAGATACACACTCAAGCTATTGCAGATAGAACGGAAGTGGTTGTCAGGCACGCGTTCATGGTGAGAATGATGATGAGTGTCACGGATCATCACATTCAACAGGTTGAAGTGCGAGTGAATATCTTGGGATAAGAATAAGCTTGAATTGAATAGAAAAACAATAGTACTTTGCATTAATTCATGAGGAACAGCAGAGCTCCACACCTTAATCTATGGGGTGTAGAAACTCCACCGTTGAAAATACATAAGTGATAATGGTCCAGGCATGGCCGAATGGCCAGCCCCCTTAAACGTGATCAATGATCAAAAGTGATACAAAGATAGTCTCAAAAATGATCAAAAGATGTTAAATAAATCACTAAAAGTAGTTTTTATACTAAACTAGTAGCTAGGGTTACAGAAAATAAGTAAATGATGCAGAAATCCACTTCCGGGCCCACTTGGTGTGTGCTTGGGCTGAGCATTGAGCTTTACACGTGTAGAGACTTCTCTTGGAGTTAAACGCCAGGTTGCAGCCTATTTGTGGCGTTTAACTCTGGTTTGTAACCTGTTTCTGGCGTTTAACTTCAGAATAGGGCAGGAAGTTGGTGTTTGAACGCCAGTTTGCATCGTCAAAACTCGGGCAAAGTATGAACTATTATATATTGCTGGAAAGCCCTGGATGTCTACTTTCGAAAGCAATTAAGAGCGCGCCAATTAGGTTTCTGTAGCTCCAGAAAATCCATTTCGAGTGCAGGGAGGTCAGAATCCAACAGCATCTGCAGTCCTTTTTCAGCCTCTGAATCAGATTTTTGTTCAGGTCCCTCAATTTTAGCCAGAAAATACCTGAAATCACAGAAAAATACACAAACTCATAGTAAAGTCCAAAAATATGATTTTTGAATAAAAACTAATAAAAATATAGTAAAAATTAACTAAATTATACTAAAAACTACCTAAAAATAATGCCAAAAAGCGTATAAATTATCCGCTCATCACAACACCAAACTTAAATTGTTGCTTGTCCCCAAGCAACTGAAAATTAAATAGGATAAAAAGAAGAGAATATACTATAAATTCCAAAATATCAATGAAACTTAGCTCCAATTAAATGAGCGGGACTAGTAGCTTTTTGCCTCTGAATAGTTTTAACATCTCACTTTATCCTTTGAAGCTTAGAATGATTGGCATCTATAGGAACTCAGAATTTAGATAGTGTTATTGATTCTCCTAGTTCAGTATGTTGATTCTTGAACACAGCTACTTTATGAGTCTTGGTCGTGGCCCTAAGCACTTTATTTTCCAGTATTACCACCGGATACATAAATGCCACAGACACATAACTGGGTGAACCTTTTCAGATTGTGACTCAGCTTTGCTAGAGTCACCAATTAGAGGTGTCCAGGGTTCTTAAGCACACTCCTTTTTTGCTTTGGACCACGACTTTAACCGCTCAGTCTCAAACTTTTACTTGACACCTTCACGCCACAAGCACATGGTTAGGGACAGCTTGGGTTAGCCGCTTAGGCCAGGATTTTATTCCTTTGGGCCCTCCTATCTATTAATGCTCAAAACCTTGGATCCTTTTTATTTTACCCTTGCCTTTTGGTTTAAAGGGTTTACTGGCTTTTTGCTCTTGCCTTTTGGTTTAAAGAGCTCTTAGCTTTTTCTGTTTGCTTTTTCTTTTTCTTTTTCTTTTATTTTTGCCATTTTTTTCCACAGGCCTTGTTTTTCACTGCTTTTTCTTGCTTCAAGAATCAATTTTATAATTTTTTAGATTATCAATAACATTTCTCCTTTTTCATTATTCTTTCAAGAGCCAACAATTTTAACATTCATAAACAACAAATTCAAAAGACATATGCACTGTTCAAGCATTCATTTAGAAAACAAAAAGTATTGTCACCACATCAAGATAATTAAACTAATTTCAATGATGAATTCGAAATCATGTACTTCTTGTTCTTTTGTGATTAAAAACATTTTTCATTTAAGAAAGGTGATGGATTCATAGGACATTCACAGCTTTAAGGCATAGACACTAGACACTAATGATCATGTAATGAAGACACAAACATAAATAAAAATAAAGCATAGAGAACAAAAAAAAAAAAAAATAAATAGACAAGGAGATTAAGGAACGGGTACACCTTAGTGAGGGTGGCGTCTTCTTCCTCTTGAAGAACCAATGGTGCTCTTGAGCTCCTCTATGTCTCTTTCTTGCCTTTGTTGCTCCTCCCTCATAGCTCTTTGATCTTCTCTAATCTCATGGAGAATAATGGAGTGCTCTTGGTGCTCCACCCTTAGTTGTCCCATGTTGGAACTTAATTCTCCTAGGGAGGTGTTAATTTGCTCCCAATAGTTTTGTGGAGAAAAGTGCATCCCTTGAGGCATCTCAGGAATTTCATGATAAGGAATTTTCTCATGCTCTTGTTGAGGTCCATGAGTGGGCTCTCTTGTTTGCTCCATCCTTTTCTTAGTGATGGGCTTGTGAGATGAATCTATCCATCTCTCATGACTCGGAGGTGAAAGCAATTGCCTTCCCTTTCCTCTTTCTTGAGGTTTCTCTGGCCTTAGGTGCCATTATTGGTTATGGAAAAACAAAAAGCAATGCTTTTACCACACCAAACTTAAAAGGTTTGCTCGTCCTCGAGCAAAAGAAGAAAGAAAGTAGTAGAAGAAGAAGAAAATGGAGGAGATGGAGGGAGGTATGTGGTTCGGCCAAGGGGTAGAAGTAGTGGTTGTAATGTGTGAAAATGAAGGAGTGGTGAGGGGTTTATATAGGGGTGGGGGAAGGGTTAGGTTTCGTGTATTAGGGTTAGGTTTGGGAGGGAAAGGATTTTGAATTTGGAGGTAGGTAGAGTTTTTAGGGGAAGAGTGTTATGAAAAGGTGTGAAGAAGAGAGAAAAAGAGGTAGGGTAGTGGGGATCCTGTGGGTCCACAGATCCTGAGGGGTCAAGGACTTAGCATCCCTGCTCTATTTAGGCGTGCAAAACGCCCTTAGAGTGCAATTCTGGCGTTAAACGCCAGGTTGCTGCTTGTTTCTGGCGTTTAACACCAGCTTTTCTCCCTTTCTTGGTGTTTAACACCAAACTGGTGCCCTGTTCTGGCTTAAACGCCAGTCTGGTGCCTGTTTTTGGCATTTAACGCCAGCTTGATGCTTCTTTCTGGCGTTAAACGCCAGTAAGCTCTTCCTCCAAGGTGAGCTATTTTTAATGCTGTTTTTCATTCTGTTTTTTATTTTTTAGTTATTTTTGTGACTTCACATAATCATCAACCTACAAAAAACATAAAATAACAATAAAAAATAAATAGATATAATTAAATAACATTGGGTTTCCTCCCAATAAGCGCTTCTTTAATGTCAATAGCTTGACAGTGAGCTCTCATGGAGCCTCACAGATAGTCAAAGCAGGGTTGGGGCCTCTCAACACCAAACTTAGAGTTTGGTTGTGGCCTCCCAACACCAAACTTAGAGTTTGGTTGTAGCCTCCCAACACCAAACTTAGAGTTTGAATGTGGGGGGTTTTGTTTGACTCTGTATTGAGAGAAGCTTTTCATGCTTCCTCTTCATGGTTACAGAAGGAGAACCTTGAGTCTTGAATACAAGGTAGTCCTCATTTAACTGAAGGACCAACTCTCATATGTCAACATCAATCACAGCTTTTGCTGTGGCTAGGAAGGGTCTGCCAAGGATGATGGATTCATCCTCATCCTTCCCAGTGTCTAGGATTATGAAATCAGCAGGGATGTAAAGGCCTTCAACCTTTACTAGCACATCCTCTACTAGTCCATAAGCCTGTTTCATTGATTTGTCTGCCATCTCTAGTGAGATTCTTGTAGCTTGTACCTCAAAGATTCCCAGTTTCTCCATTACAGAGAGTGGCATGAGGTTTATCCCTGACCCCAGGTCACACAGAGCCTTCTCAAAGGTCATGGTGCCTATGGTACAAGGTATGAAGAATTTTTCAGGATCCGGTTTCTTCTGAGGTAATGTTTGCCTCATTAATACATTCAGTTCATTGGTGAACAAGGGGGGGTTCATCCTCCCAAGTCTCAGTACCAAATAACTTGGCATTCAGCTTCATGATTGCTCCTAGATATTTAGCAACTTGATCTTCAGTGATGTCTTCATCCTCTTCAGAGGAAGAATATTCATCAGAGCTCATGAATGGCAGAAGGAAGTTCAATGGAATCTCTATGGTCTCTGTATGAGCCTCAGATTCCTTTTATTCCTCAAAGGGAAACTCCTTTCTGTCCAGAGGACGTCCCATGAGGCTTTCCTCAATGGGACTCATGTTCTCCTCACTCTCTCCAGGTTCGGCCATGTTGGTCATGGTTATGGCCTTGCACTCTCTCTTGGGATTTTCTTCTGTATTGCTTGGGAGAGTACTGGGAGGAGTTTCAGTAATCTTCTTACTCACCTGACCCACCTGTGCCTCCAAATTTCTAATAGAGGACCTTGTTTTATTCATAAAACTTAGTGTGGTCTTGGATAGATCAGAGACTATGGTTGCTAGGCCAGAATGGCTCTGTTCAGAATTTTCTATCTGTTGCTGAGAAGATGATGGAAAAGGCTTGCTATTGCTAAACCTATTTATTCTACCATTATTGTTGAAGCCTTGTTGAGGCTTCTGTTGGTCCTTCCATGAGAAATTTGGATGATTTCTCCATCAAGGATTATAGGTGTTTCCATAGGATTCTCCCATATAATTCACCTCTGCCATTGCAGTGTTCTCAGGATCATAAGCTTCTTCTTCAGAAGATGCTTCTTTAGTACTGTTGGATGCAGCTTGTAATCCATTCAGACTTTGAAAAATCATATTGACTTGCTGGGTCAATATTTTGTTTTGAGCCAATATGGCATTCAGAGTATCAATTTCAAGAACTCCCTTCTTCTGAGGCGTCCCATTGTTCACAGAATTCCTCTCAGAGGTGTACATGAACTGGTTATTTGCAACCATTTCAAAGAGTTCCTGAGCTTCTGTAGGGGTTTTCAGATGAAGAGATCCTCCTGCAGAATGGTCCAATGACATTTTTGACAACTCAGACAGATCATCATAGAATATACATATGATGCTCCATTCTGGAAGCATGTCAGTAGGACACCTTTTGATCAATTGCTTATATCTTTCTCAAGCTTCATAGAGGGACTCACCTTCCTTCTGTCTGAAGGTTTGGATTTCCACTCTAAGCTTGCTCATCTTTTGAGGTGGAAAGAATTTGGCCAAGAAAGCACTGACCAGCTTTTCCCAAGAGTTCAGGCTTTCCTTAGGTTGTGAATACAGCCATGTTCTAGCTCTATCTCTTATAGTAAAAGGGAAAAGCATAAGCCTGTAGACCTCAGGATCAACTTCATTGGTCTTGACAGTGTCACAGATTTGCAAGAATTCAGCTAAAAACTTATGAGGATCTTCCAATAGAAGTCCATGAAACTTGCAATTCTGTTGCATTAGAGAAACTAATTGAGGCTTAAGCTCAAAGTTGTTTGCTCCAATGGCAGAAATTGAGATGCTTCTTCCATAGAAGTTAGAAGAGGGTGCAATAAAGTCACCAAGAATCTTCCTTGCATCTCCACCATTGTTATTGGGTTCGGCCATGTCTCCTTCTTTTTCGAAAATTTCTGTCAGGTCTTCTCCAGAGGGTTGTGCTTTAGCTTCTCTTAGTTTCCTCTTAAGAGTCCTTTCAGGTTCAGGATCAGCTTCAATAAGAATGTCTTTATCCCTGTTCCTGCTCATATAAAAAAGAAGAGAACAGAAAAAAAGAGGAATCCTTTATGTCACAGTATAGAGATTCCTTTATGCGAGTAGAAGAAGAGAAGAATAGAAGAATGAGAAGAGAAAAATTCGAACACAGAGAAGAAGAGGGGGTTCGAATTATGAGTAGAAGAGAAGTGTTAGTAGATAAATAAATAAATAGAAAGAGATGAGAGGGGGAAGAATTCGAAAATTAAATAAAATAAAAATATTTTTATTTTTATTTTAAATATTAGTTATAATTTGAAATTTAAAAGAGAAATAAAATTAAATTAAATTAAAATTTAAAATAATTAGTTAATTAAAAAGGAATTTTGAAAAAGATGGGAGGAGTTTTCGAAAATTAGAGAGGGAAAATTAGTTAGGTGGTTTTGAAAAAGATTTGAAAATCAATTTTGAAAAGATAAGAAGTTAGAAAAGATTTTGAAATTAAGTTTTGAAAAAGATATGAAAAATAAATTAAAAAGATTTTATTTTTAAAATTAAAGTTGATTACTTGACTAACAAGAAACTAAAAGATATGATTCTAAGATTAAAGATTGATTCTTTCTTAATAGGCAAGTAACAACTTGAAATTTTTAAATCAAAATATTAAATGCTAGCAAAGAATTCGAAAATATGAAACAAAATAAGAAAAAGATTTTTGAAAATCAATTTGAAATTTTCGAAAATATGAAAGAAAAAATGAAAAAGATTTTATTTTTGAAAAAGATAGAATTTTTAAATTGAAAATTTGACTTAATTCATAAGAAACAACTAAATTTTTAAAAATTTTTGAATAAGTCAACTCAAATATTCAAAATTTATGAGAAGAATAAAGGAAAGATGTTTTTTTTTATTTTTGAATTTTTAAGAAGAGAGAGAAAAACAACAAAAAGACTCAAAACATGAAAATTATGAATCAAAACACACAATGCATGCAAGAACACCTTGAATGTCAAGATGAACACTAAGAACACTTTGAAGATCATGATGAACATCAAGAATATATTTTTGAAAAATATTTAAGAAAAGAAAAAAATATGCAAGACACCAAACTTAAAAATTTTTATTCTCTAGACACTAATAATTCAAAAACGCATATGAAAAACAAGAAAAGACACCAAACAAGAAAATACAAATCAAAAAAGGAAAATATGCAAGAACCACTTGAAGATTATGAAGAACACATGCATGAATTTTCGAAAATTAAAGAAAGATTAAAAACATGCCATTGACACCAAACTTAAAATTTGACACAAGACTCAAACAAGAAACACAAAATATTTTTGGTTTTTTTTATGATTTTATAAAAAAATTTTTGGTATTTTTCGAAAATTAATTTTGAAAAATAAAATAAGAAAATTCAAAATTTTTAATAAGAATTCCAGGAATCATGCAATGTTAGTCTAAAACTCCGGTCCAGGAATTAGACATGGTTTACTAGCCAGCCAAGCTTTCAGTGAAAGCTTCGGTCTAAAACACTAGACATGGCCAATGGCCAGCCAAGCTTTAGCAGATCATTACATTCAACAGTAAGATTGATAGAAATCAACAAGCTCTTGTGATGATAAGTTGAAACCTCGGTCCAAAAGATTAGACATGACTTCACAGCCAGCCAGACTTACAACAAATCATCATGAAACTCTAGAATTCATTCTTAAGAATTCTGAAGACATAGAATAATTTATTTATTTTATATATTTTTTTTGAAAATTTTTTTCGAAAATAAAAATAATAAAAACAAAAGCTTAAAATTAAAATAAAATTACCTAATCTGAGCAACAAGATGAACCGTTAGTTGTCCAAACTCAAACAATCCCCGGCAACGGCGCCAAAAATTTGGTGCATGAAATTGTGATCTCAACGGCGCCAAAAACTTGGTACGCACGATCATAATCTCAATTTTTTTTCACAACTCGGTACAACTAACCAGCAAGTGCACTGGGTCGTCCAAGTAATAAACCTTACGTGAGTAAGGGTCGATCCCACAGAGATTGTCGGCTTGAAGCAAGCTATAGTCATCTTGTAAATCTCAGTCAGGCAGATTCAAATGGTTATGAGATTTTGATAATTAAAATATAATTAAAACATAAAATAAGATAGAAATACTTATGTAATTCATTGGTGAGAATTTCAGATAAGCGTATGGAGATGCTTTGCTCCTTCTGAATCTCTGCTTTCCTACTGCCTTCATTCAATCATTCATACTCCTTTCCATGGTAAGCTGTATGTTGGGGGATCACCGTTGTCAATGGCTACCGTCCGTCCTCTCAGTGAAAATGGTCCAAATGCGCTGTCACCGCATGGCTAATCATCTGTCGGTTCTCACTCATGTTGGAATAGGATCCATTGATGCTTTTGCGTCTGTCACTACGCCCAACACTCGCGAGTTTGAAGCTCGTCACAGTCATCCCATTCCAGATCCTACTCGGAATACCACAAACAAGGTTTAGACTTTTCGGATCTCAAGAATGCTGCCAATTGATTCTAGATTATACCACGAAGACTCCGATCTTTTGGAATGGAGGCTAAGAGATACACACTCAAGCTATTGCAGATAGAACGGAAGTGGTTGTCAGGCACGCGTTCATGGTGAGAATGGTGATGAGTGTCACGGATCATCACATTCAACAGGTTGAAGTGCGAGTGAATATCTTGGGATAAGAATAAGCTTGAATTGAATAGAAAAACAATAGTACTTCGCATTAATTCATGAGGAACAGCAGAGCTCCACACCTTAATCTATGGGGTGTAGAAACTCCGTGATGACAAGTCATCTTAGCCTAGTTTAACTAGTCTTTTTCTTTTGTTTTCATTAGAATTATGCACTTTCTTGAACCATAAGCAAGCTAATTGAGTAGATTTTCATGTTTCCCTTGATTGAATCAACCATGTATGAATTCATGCCATTTCATGAGATTTTATGCTATAATTGTTACATATTATGAAAGAATGAATATCTCATGATTTTAAGCATAGCTTTGATGTGTTTGGTTAATTAATGATAGGTGAAGAAAGCTTGGAGAAAGGTTGAAGCAAGAAGGAATAGCTAGGAGTAAAGAGAAGACAATGGAATAAGTGAAATTGAACCAGGAAGCAAAAAGCTGGACCTAAAGTTAGCATCAAACTTTTGCACAAACTTTTGGTTGAAAAGTTAGCCCCAACGTTAGCCCCCTAACTTGGAGGCTAACGTTGGAACTTGAAAATCACTCCCTGGGTACCAAAAGTTTGCGCCAACGTTAGCCCCCTAACTTTGAGGCTAACGTTGGCACATGAAATTCACCCCTGGGCACCAAAAGTTTGCGCCAACGTTAGCCCCCTAACTTTGAGGCTAACGTTGGCATGAAGAAAACCTCCCTGAGCACCAAAAGTTTGTGCCAACGTTAGCCCCCTAACTTGGTGGCTAACGTTGGCACATGAAAATCACAAGGGGAGGAGCAAAAGTTTGCGCCAACGTTAGCCCCCTAACTTGGTGGCTAACGTTGGCGCCACAAGTGCACAAGGTGAAACTAACGTTGGGGCCAAAGTTAGACCCCTAACTTTGGCACCAACGTGAGTAGCAGCAAATTTTGTGGGCTGATATAAAAAGTTAGACCAAAAGTTAGCCCCCTAACTTTTGCTCAAACTTTTGGTCCAACTTTTGCAAAACTCAAACTCGGTTCAATTGGTTCACTTTGGTTCTTCTCCAAACTTCAAGAGCAATCAACCAAGGCCTCTTTCAACCCAATTCCACCAAGAGCAAAGGCCCAACTCAAGGCTTGAAGATCATTGGAAGAAAGTGCATAAATAGGATAGAATTCAAGTTCTTCGGAGAGCTTTCTTTTGGGAATTTTCATAATAGTTTTCGGAGAGCTTTTGATATTGAGTGATTTTTAATTTCTTTGTCTTGGGGAAGGAGAATTCACTTCTCTTCCTCTTCATTTTATTGCTTTCTATTTCAATTGCAATTGTCTTGGATCTTGGATTGGAGAATTGAAGGAATTCTGTTTCAATCTCATCCTTGGATCTCTCTGCTTTGTTTACTGCAATTTAATTTCCGTTTCTGTTACTTGCTTCTCATCTACTTTCCTTACAATTTACAATTCCCTTGCAATTGTTCTTGTTGGATCTAGGAAGGCATTGAGATCTAGACTTGGCTTTCTAGTCTCTGGGTCCTGAGATCTGATTTCCCATTTCAATTCTCTGTTTACTGCTTTATATGTTCATTTACTTTTCTGTTTCGGATCCGATTCAATCCCAATTCCCTTCTACTTCTCTGCTTGATGCAATTTACTTTTCCTTGTTTAAATTCTGCAAATCCAATCCCCAATTCCCTTTACAATTCCAGCCGTTTACATTTCTTGCACTTTAAGATTCCGCAATTTACATTTCTTGCATTCTAAGTTTCTGCTATTTAATTTCTTGTTCTTTAAGATTCAGCACTTTAATTCCCTGTTCTCTTTACTTCCATGCAATTTAATTTCTGCAAAGTACAAAACACTCAACCAAATCTTGATTCGCTTGACTAAATTAACCACTAAGCTAAAATTGCTCAATCCTTCAATCCTTGTGGGATCGACCTCACTCCCGTGAGTTTTTATTACTTGATACGACCCGGTACACTTGCCAGTTAGATTTGTGTGTTTTGGGAGAAATTTATTTTTCACCAAAAAACTCATCAAGTTTTTGGCGCCGTTGCCGGGGATTGATTAGATTGACAATGATTAAGTGAGGTGGTAATCTAGATCAAGCACTTTTTCTTTAATTTTTGACTGACACACTAACTGTTTGAATTTTTGCCTGAGCTAATTGAAACCTCACTTTAGCAATAGAGTGAAGTTTTCTTGGTTTATCTTGCTGAATATGATTCTCATAGCTTGATAAATAAACGAGAGAAGTGATTTTCGTTCATTAATCTCTCAAGTTTACCAACTGTTTGACACATGGTGTCAACTAATCCTCTGACTACATTCTGGCATGAGAATATCCAATTTTTATTTGGATTGTTTGTGATTGTGCAGGTCATGGAGGAAAGGAATCCTACAGCAAGAGGAGAAAAACTGAGGCATTATGATTTCCAGCCTCCATAATCAAAGAGCAAGATGTCAAGCTAGTGACAATAAAAGAGCGCTTGTTGGGAGGCAACCCAACCTGAGGTAACTTTCTTTTCATAGCTATTTTAATAAAATGGTTAATTAGTTTTTATCTATAATGCAAGAAGCTAAGTTTGGTGTTGCACACCAAAACAATCTAAAGGAGAATGCAGGATTCTAAATTTGGTGTTCCACCAAAATCCCATCATAAAACACATTCTCATTTTCTGCATAATGCTGGCTTCAAGCATGTTGGATGAACTAGTTAACTATTCTGCTATTTCCTAGTTTTCAGTTTTGTCACTTTTGAAAAAGAAAAAGAGTTTTACACATGGTTAATCTAATGCACAAGAACCATTGGCAAGGTATTAAGTTTGGTGTTCCCACACCAAAGTAAGTACAAAGGCCCACAAATAAATCCTGCATGCTAACCATTGTTTCTAAGTGCTTGGGGAACAAGCAACTTTCAATATCATTGCAGAATGTCATACAAGCTTTTGGAGGTTTGAACATCATCAAAAAGGAGAAAGATGAACATGAAGGTCAGCAACAATGATGATGAGAAAAAGGAAAGCAATTGAACTCCAACAGGTTGTATTGTTAAGTGATTATTCTACATCAAATATTGCTGTGATTGAAAGTTGGATTGTATCCTTAATTGCCCTGCCTGTCTGCATAGTATAGTTTTCCTTCTATATACCCCTGCATGCCTGCATAGCATAGTTTTTTTCTTATAATTCAATAAGCAAGATGTCTGATCAATCACAATATTCTTATCTTCAAAACTTGTTTGCACTCAATTTTCAAGAAATGCATCACATGAAAGTTCTTTGAGAAGAAGGATTGAGGAATAAATTAAATTTGAGGCAAGCAAAAGATTAGGAGAAGTGGCGGTTCTAGTTGTATGATTATGTATTGAGGTTGCATGCTTGTGAAAACTTGCATGGGAGCTCATAGGCAGGACATGAAGTCCAAAGAAGTATTGTGAAGATTCTCAAAAATCTATTGATCCAAGAAGCAGCAAACAAAACAAAAGAAAGAAAAGAAAATACAAAAACAAAAAGAATATAGCCCAAGGCTCTGAGCATCAATTACTAGGCAGAAAAAGAAAAAAAAAAGAAACAAAACTCAAAGAGTTGTTAGCCTAGTAAATGCTTGTGGTTGAGTTGTGTCAAAGAAAGAGGCTTGAGCAAGTAAATCCTTAGGGGTGCTTTAACACCTAATACCTTAAAACCAATTGGTTTAGGAGTATTGATTGAAAGTTTATCTAAAGAGCCGCTTTGAGACATGATACTTAGAGTCGAGGCCAAAGCACAGAAACTATAAGCTGCTTCAAGGTGATTACATATATAGAGATCTCCATGACACCATTTGGATGAAAATCCTAAGACCTAAGATTCCCAATATGTGAGGACTAGTAAGCACTGAAGCCCTTGCAAGAGCACATGATTTAGAGTTCACCCCACTGTACCTGATCACTTCACTCACTGGACTTTACAAGTTATTCTTCAATCCATCTTAATTGAAAGAACCTTGGAGCATAAATTTATTTCTTGCTTGGGGACAAGCAAGCTTTAAGTTTGGTGTTGTGATGACAAGTCATCTTAGCCTAGTTTAACTAGTCTTTTTCTTTTGTTTTCATTAGAATTATGCACTTTCTTGAACCATAAGCAAGCTAATTGAGTAGATTTTCATGTTTCCCTTGATTGAATCAACCATGTATGAATTCATGCCATTTCATGAGATTTTATGCTATAATTGTTACATATTATGAAAGAATGAATATCTCATGATTTTAAGCATAGCTTTGATGTGTTTGGTTAATTAATGATAGGTGAAGAAAGCTTGGAGAAAGGTTGAAGCAAGAAGGAATAGCTAGGAGTAAAGAGAAGACAATGGAATAAGTGAAATTGAACCAGGAAGCAAAAAGCTGGACCTAAAGTTAGCATCAAACTTTTGCACAAACTTTTGGTTGAAAAGTTAGCCCCAACGTTAGCCCCCTAACTTGGAGGCTAACGTTGGAACTTGAAAATCACTCCCTGGGTACCAAAAGTTTGCGCCAACGTTAGCCCCCTAACTTTGAGGCTAACGTTGGCACATGAAATTCACCCCTGGGCACCAAACGTTTGCGCCAACGTTAGCCCCCTAACTTTGAGGCTAACGTTGGCATGAAGAAAACCTCCCTGAGCACCAAAAGTTTGCGCCAACGTTACCCCCCTAACTTGGTGGCTAACGTTGGCACATGAAAATCACAAGGGGAGGAGCAAAAGTTTGCGCCAACGTTAGCCCCCTAACTTGGTGGCTAACGTTGGCGCCACAAGTGCACAAGGTGAAACTAACGTTGGGGCCAAAGTTAGACCCCTAACTTTGGCACCAACGTGAGTAGCAGCAAATTTTGTGGGCTGATATAAAAAGTTAGACCAAAAGTTAGCCCCCTAACTTTTGCTCAAACTTTTGGTCCAACTTTTGCAAAACTCAAACTCGGTTCAATTGGTTCACTTTGGTTCTTCTCCAAACTTCAAGAGCAATCAACCAAGGCCTCTTTCAACCCAATTCCACCAAGAGCAAAGGCCCAACTCAAGGCTTGAAGATCATTGGAAGAAAGTGCATAAATAGGATAGAATTCAAGTTCTTCGGAGAGCTTTCTTTTGGGAATTTTCATAATAGTTTTCGGAGAGCTTTTGATATTGAGTGATTTTTAATTTCTTTGTCTTGGGGAAGGAGAATTCACTTCTCTTCCTCTTCATTTTATTGCTTTCTATTTCAATTGCAATTGTCTTGGATCTTGGATTGGAGAATTGAAGGAATTCTGTTTCAATCTCATCCTTGGATCTCTCTGCTTTGTTTACTGCAATTTAATTTCCGTTTCTGTTACTTGCTTCTCATCTACTTTCCTTACAATTTACAATTCCCTTGCAATTGTTCTTGTTGGATCTAGGAAGGCATTGAGATCTAGACTTGGCTTTCTAGTCTCTGGGTCCTGAGATCTGATTTCCCATTTCAATTCTCTGTTTACTGCTTTATATGTTCATTTACTTTTCTGTTTCGGATCCGATTCAATCCCAATTCCCTTCTACTTCTCTGCTTGATGCAATTTACTTTTCCTTGTTTAAATTCTGCAAATCCAGTCCCCAATTCCCTTTACAATTCCAGCCGTTTACATTTCTTGCACTTTAAGATTCCGCAATTTACATTTCTTGCATTCTAAGTTTCTGCTATTTAATTTCTTGTTCTTTAAGATTCAGCACTTTAATTCCCTGTTCTCTTTACTTCCATGCAATTTAATTTCTGCAAAGTACAAAACACTCAACCAAATCTTGATTCGCTTGACTAAATTAACCACTAAGCTAAAATTGCTCAATCCTTCAATCCTTGTGGGATCGACCTCACTCCCGTGAGTTTTTATTACTTGATACGACCCGGTACACTTGCCGGTTAGATTTGTGTGTTTTGGGAGAAATTTATTTTTCACCAAAAAACTCATCACTCCACCGTTGAAAATACATAAGTGATAATGGTCCAGGCATGGCCGAATGGCCAGCCCCCTTAAACGTGATCAATGATCAAAAGTGATACAAAGATAGTCTCAAAAATGATCAAAAGATGTGAAATAAATCACTAAAAGTAATTTTTATACTAAACTAGTAGCTAGGGTTACAGAAAATAAGTAAATGATGCAGAAATCCACTTCCGGGCCCACTTGATGTATGCTTGGGCTAAGCATTGAGCTTTACACGTGTAGAAACTTCTCTTGGAGTTAAATGCCAGGTTGTAGCCTGTTTGTGGCGTTTAACTCTGGTTTGTAACCTGTTTCTGGCCTTTAACTTCAGAATAGGGCAGGAAGTTGGTGTTTGAACGCCAGTTTGCGTCATCAAAACTCAGGCAAAGTATGAACTATTATATATTGCTGGAAAGTCCTGTATGTCTACTTTCCAACCCAATTGAGAGCGCGCCAATTGGGTTTCTGTAGCTCCAAAAAATCCATTTCGAGTGTAGGGAGGTCAGAATCCAACAGCATCTGTAGTCCTTTTTCAGCCTTTGAATCAGATTTTTGCTCAGGTCCCTCAATTTCAGCCAGAAAATACTTGAAATCACAGAAAAATACACAAACTCATAGTAAAATCCAGAAATGTAATTTTTGAATAAAAATTAATAAAAACATAGTAAAAATTAACTAAATTATACTAAAAACTACCTAAAAACAATGCCAAAAAGCGTATAAATTATCCGCTCATCAATCGGCAGCCAAAGCCCTCCCCTTCTTCAACCTCATGAAGAAAGGGATCGCTTTCGAATGGACCCCGGCTTACGAAGAAGCTTTCAACCATTTCAAAAACATATTCTCAGCACCATCGATCCTAAGTAAGCCCAAGGAGGGCAAGACATTATTTCTATATCTAGCTGTAACGGATGACGCCTTGGCAGCCATCCTCATCCGAGAAGAGGGAATGATCCAACAACCGGTCTACTTCACTAGCGAAGCGCTACAAGGCGCTGAATTAAGGTATAGCAAATTGGAAAAACTAGCCTACACACTCCTGATCTCGTCTCGAAGGTTGAGACAGTACTTTTAAGGGTACCGGATCACCATCAGGACGGATTAAGCGATTCGCCAAGTTCTGCAAAAACCCGACCTAGCAGGACGAATGATGACTTGGTCGGTTGAGCTGTCTCAGTACAATCTGCCTTATGAGCCCAGACACGCGATTAAGGCCCAGGCGATGGCCGACTTCCTAGTGGAGGTAACGGGAGACCCTCACGAGATCCTGGACACACGGTGGAAACTCCACATTGACGGAGCTTCCAACCAAACATTTGGGGCGGGGGGGCAGGGATAATCCTCGAAAGCCCGATCGAAATGATATACGAGCAGTCTATCAAGTTTGATTTCCCAGCCTCAAACAACCAGGTAGAATATGAGGTCCTTATAGAAGGTCTGCTCTTATCAAAGGAAGTTGGGGCATCCAAAGTGGAGGTGAACAGCAACTCCCAAGTCGTCACCTCTCAGATCAATGGGACCTACCAAGCGACAGATTTTTTGTTACAAAAATACTTGGAAAGGGTCAAAAATTTGAGTGAAGAATTCGATGAGGTCATGGTGTAGCACGTTCTGAGAGAAAGGAACACCCGAGCCGACCTCCTGTCAAAGCTGGCAAGCACAAAATCGGGATCAAGAAACCGATTCCTGATCCAAGGATTGCTAAAGGAACCGACGGTCACTTTGCACATAGCCCAAGCATCCGACATCCCCTCATGGATGGACCTAATTACCGACTTCTTTGAGAAGAGGAAGCGCCCTGAGGATGAAAAGGCTGTGAAGGTGGTAAGGAGGGAAGCGGCCAAGTACGTGATAGTAAAAGGTCAATTGTTCAAAAGAGGACTGAACCAACCCCTTCTAAAGTGCCTACGCTCCGATCAAACGGACTACATATTGAGCGAGGTCCACGAGGGATGTTGCGGCCACCACATTGGTGGAAGGGCCCCAGCCCGGAAGCTCGTCAGGGCCGGTTACTATTGGCCCTCGATGATGGCAGACTCCCAAGAATTCGTAAAAAAATGCAAAAAGTGTCAGGAAAATGCCAACTTTATAGAACCCTGGCAGCGGAATTGAGATTGCTTTGGCCCCCCGACCTTTTAGCCAGTGGGGGGTTAACCTTTTGGGACCCTTCCCGGTAGGCCTTAGGTAGGTTAAATACCTGGTCGTGGCCATTGACTACTACACTAAGTGGGTCGAGGCGGAGTCGTTGGCCAGCATATCTTCAACAAATTATCAGAAATTCTTATGGAGGCAAGTGATTTCCAGGTTTGGAATTCCTGAGGTCGTGATATCGGACAACGGGATACAGTTTGCGGATAAAAAGTTTGGCGAGTTCCTCGCTGGACTAGGGATAAAACAAAGATTCTCCTCAGTAGAACATCCACAAACAAACGGCCAAGTTGAAGCCGCTAATAAAGTCATCCTCCAAGGTCTCAAGAAACAACTTGACCAAAAGAAGGGAACATGGGCAGACGAACTCGCATTAGTCTTATGGTCTTACAGAACGACACCGCAATCCTCCACTGGTGAAACCCCTTTTGACTTACTTATGAGGTTGATGCAGTGATTCTCGTGGAGGTGCAGGAGCCGAGCCTACGATTACTTCTGGGTGGAGTTGAGGAAGCTGTGGAAAAGGATCTGATCGACGAGGCCAGGGAGATGGCTCACTTGTCGGAGACAGCGTTGAAGCAAAGAATAGCCCTACGATACAACGCCAAGTTGTTAAGGAGGAGTTTTGAACTAGATGACCTGTTTCTACGACGAAACGATGTGGGCCTGCCAACCCCCGAAGAAGGGAAACTGGCAGCCAACTGGGAAGGCCCCTACTGGGTAAAAGAAGTAATCAGCAACGGAGCTTACAAGCTGGAATGGCTGGACGGAAGAGAGGTGCCTAGGATGTGGAATGTGGCAAACTTAAAAATGTTCTACTCTCAAAAGCTCAAGTGGACCCGAACACCCGTCTTATCCCATGTTTACTCATTCCTGTTTACTTATCCCACTTGTTTAAATCGTCACTTAGCATGCTCTAATTACGCGTTGTTTAAATCTTGTAATCATATCTCCTTTATTCCCGTTTTACCCTTTTTTACGTGTTATTCAGTTGTTTTAGCTTGTTAACTGACCAGTTGATAACGTTGCGGCATCTCGGGATTGATCACCCCAGGAGCTATTGAAGTCGTGATCACTACACTAAGCGGCTATGAAAATAAGGGTCACAATCCAAATAATTAAACATAAAAGCCACAGGTTGGCTTTACCAATTATCGCCATCAAACAAAACGGCAAACAGTTTTACACAAACTACCAGTGTTCAAAACAATACATTACAAGGCCAGAGCGGCCCAAAAAAGTACAAGTAAGTACACACTACTTCTTCGGGATGTCAACAATCTGGCCATCCCGGATAGTCTTGAAAGCACCAATCACCGAGGTGTCAAAATCAGGAGAAAGCAACTTGACCTGGGCCTTGATCGCTTCCTCGGTCCCAGAAATCACCTCGCGAGCATTCTTGACCGTCTCTTTGTTTCTCTTCTTCAAACCAGCAACCTCCTCCTTCAGCCCCGCAACCTGTCTTAGCATCCGTCGCCGACTTAACGGCCTCCTCCAACTTTGCCTCCAGGCTGGCATCTTTGGCTTCTGCCACGAAAGTTTGACCATGGGAAGAGTTGAGCTGACTCTTTAGGGTTATCTCTCGGTTGATAAGGCGGGCCACGGTCGCGTCGAAAGTTTTCAACTTCTCCTCGGTATCACCCAGCTTCACTTTCAAGGCCTCAACTTCAGCCTTCAGGCTGGCGACCTCTTGAGGAGACAAGCGATACTTCCCCTCCAACAACCCAGCCTAGTTCAGGACAGGATCTGCCCTCCTTGCAATGATCGCAGCCCTAAGCATACATCGGTAGATCCACCTGGCTTGAGCACCTAGATCTCCCCTATGGAAGAGCTCGTCGGTGCTCGGCGTGAGTTGCGAGTGGATAAACCCCGCGGCGTCGAAGTTCTTCTCCATCACCGTAAGCACCCCTTCAGAGCTGGAAGGAGATTTCCCCTTCCGAGGGTTATCAAGGATCTTTAGATCGGGACCACCAGACCCATCGGCGGGTTCCTCTTTGGAAGGAGGGACCACGCTACTGCTAGGAGCTACGGCGGTGCCAGGGCAATTGGGTCCCAGAGGAGGAGGAGGAGGTGTTGACTGAACTTTAGGATTAGGAGAAGGCGGCGCCTCGATGGTTTGGGTGGCAGAGCTGTTATCACTTTGCCCAGGGAGAAACTAATCCATCAAATCCTCAAGGCCTGTCTTCTCGGCAGCCATGGGCACTGAAATAGAGAAGATAGAGGAGTTACAAAATGAAGCAGAAAATAACAAACACGAGGAATCTACAGTAATAATTACTCGACAACTTATCTATATAAGCCCTAGCCACCTCCCGATCACCCATCAAGAGATGAAGGTTAACGTTATTTTTGCCAAAAATGGCCAACAGCACGTCAGCAACGTTCTTATTTTGTTGGGTCAAGCCTTTGTAGGTCACCTTCGTAAAGGCGTTGGCCCCAACGCCAAAACTCCAATAGGTTGGGATACGGTGCTCTCCCTCCAAGGTTAGCCAGAATGGATGCTGGCTCTCCGCGAGACGTACCTTAAAGTACTTCCCCTTAAAGTCGTGAAAGGAATCTTCGAACAAGCCAAAGATCCTCCTACCTTGGGCTGCCCGAAAGAACATGTATCCCTTCTTAGCCTTCATTTCTTTGGAGGGGTTAGTCAAAACGAAAACCACAAAAAGACCTCCATCGAGACCGGCAGCTCCAAGAACTCGCATACCATCTCGAAGCATCGGATGGAGGCCCAACTATTCAGGTGCAACTGCGACGGCGCCACGTCGCACCGATTTAGTAGTGCCATCTCGAAGGGGGAGAAGGGAATGTGAACCCCCAGGCTAGTAAACATCACCTTGTACACCTAGATCTAGTCAACGACTCGGGGGGTGTTTAAGTTAAGGTGACATATCCGCTCCCGGTCTGTAGGAACGAACACATCATAGCAATCTTCCTTGGGACCTCCCCCGCAAAGTTGGTCGGTTTGGCGAAACTCTGTGAGCTCCTTTAGAGTTATTTGCGACGGGGTGTCCTTCACATCTGAGGTAATCCAGACGTATCGGTCCACGGGAGCTCTTGCGGCGGGGCATTGTGCCATACCTACAGTGGGGGCACCACTTGGTTAATAAGCTCGGGAGGTTGGAAACCCAGAAGAAGCAAAATTATCACTACAGCCTATTAGCGCTACAGCCTACTGGACAGAATTCTAATGGCAATCTAATGCATGGCAAACCAAAAAACAAACAATGAGCCTAAATGGTACCCCTTCTAACAACTACCTAGCATGAAGTGCATAAAAACAAGTCACAGCAGAAAGAAAAATGGAAAAAGTAGCAGGATCACAAGAGCAATGCAGTAAAATAGTAATAGGATGTGAAGCACTTACCAAGAAATAAGTAGAAGAAGAGCAATGATCAGATGTAATATGCGCTAGGGATTCTTTAACATCAATTCGAAGAGTGAAACAAAGAATTGAGGCAAACGCAGGAATGAATAGGAAGGGGATGAAGAAAGAGGGGAAGGCGAAGGAGTTTTGAGGCTAATAGGATGATAACCGCAGGAAGAGGAAGCGCAAAAAGGCGGGGGTGTAATGGTCTTTTCCCCATCTTTTCAAATCAGTTATAATGGCATTAAATGTCAGGTGCGAAGAACGAGGCGATAATTGATGTTTCCTATAAACAGACGAAGCCCACTCGTGCGTAGGAGGCATACCCCTATCACGAGCGGCCGGCTCCACGAAAACCCAACTAGAGAGAGAGCGTAAAAGGGAATGCGCCAACAACGGCGTTCACGATCATAGCTGGCGCGTTGAGGCACTATTCTGGTCCAGCCCAGCTGGCCCACTGCCCGAACCCGACGTACCGGCCGACCCGCCGGCCTTATACGACCCGAACCGGGAGGCGGCCCGAATGTCACCACCCCTCTCGCGAGGTACCTGACAGTTGAGGAGGAAGCTTCCTCGAAGGTGGGTCTGCTCCTGTGGGACCTGCCCTAGTGCAGACTATATAAGGGGAGGGTCCTACCCCTCCCAGAAATACGTCACCTAACCTCTACCCTAATTGCCACCTTTGTACGGATACTAACTAGAGCGTCAGAGTCCTTTTGCAGGTGGCATCCCCCCCTCTTCATTCCACATCGTCAACTCGGGAGGACCTCGAGTTTCGACCTTCTCCCCTACATACTGGTCCTGAAGATCCAGACGCACGAAGGTGATCCGAATCTAGTTTTCTCATCATCCCTGAGCATTTAGCACATCCGACCCGTTTGACACACGAGCAACAAACATATATATATATATATATATATATTATCATTTAATAACTAAAATTCTACTAATTATTAATGATTTTAATAAATCTAAATCATATTTTTCTTATATTACCTAATAAAAATAATAATCATTTTAATTGTAAAATAAATCATATTTTATATATTTAATAATTAATAAAAATCATAAATATTACTCAAATTTTCATGAGTCAATTTTAATGGAAATAAACAATTAATTTTTTCATGGGTCAGAATTTGTCTATTTAGTTTTAATAAACATACCTATACAACTAATAAGATTTACATGAATATATAATGTTTTAGGAAAATATATATATATGTTCAATTCTCTGCACAATTTCTATTATAAATTTTCGTACGATTGAATGTTATATTTGTGTTTTTTTTTATCATTTATAAATATAAATGTTAGAGTCAAAGTATTTTATTTAATTTATTTTTGTTCCTTTTTTACTTCGTATATTTTTTTCCAAAATTTTTTATTAATATTATAATAAAATATTTATATAAAAGAGAAAAATGTATTATTAGTTGTACTAAAATTTTTTATTAATATTTTACTTTGAACCAATCATGGATAATTATAGTTATTTATGTTTAAAATAGTTAATCAAATTAATTTAGCATTAATTAAAATATTCTTTTTCTATTATAAATTATATCAATCTTATTATATATTTGTTTATATCCTGGTCCAGCTTAATGGCCAGGCCCAATCCAAAGGGTTGGCCTTTACTGATCCACCCGACCTCTCCAAAGAGGTTGGATTCGACATGAGCTGGCAGATGACACTTATTTAAACAAGTAACTGCCTCCTTAAATCTCTCACCCACTTCTAGAAGAGTGATCTTAACAACCCTAAGATAAAGGGATGATTATCCACCATCAGAGGTGGAACTACTTCAACGATGGTTATTGGTCCATCACCTATAAATACACAGATCACTCAGGTAAATCTAAGTTCCAATATATTCAAAACCTGCTTAACCCCTTGCTAACTTAGGCATCGGAGTGTCTTCGCAGGTACCACCCCACATTCTTCAAAACACACAACTCGGATGGCAGCTCCCAAGCAGGAACAAGTCGAAAGCCACCTTCCTTCAATGTTTGGGCCTTCCATTCGAGCCCAACCATCCGGTTCTAGGTAATCCCCGGAACATTGGCGCCGTTGCCAGGGACCTGTAGATCATCGCATAATGGTGGACGACCAGCATGAAGATGGATACACCGCATCTGAGTCTGAACAAGAGCATCAGGACGCGATCAACAATGACAGAGCGATAATATCCCTACAAGGAGCGGAAGGACAGCACGATGAAGGTCCCTCGAATACCCAGGGACCAAAAAGAATCTTCTCCAAGGTTCATCACCCCAGAAAAGATGGGCAACATCACTCCACCGGTTTAATAGGACTGTTACACGGCCACTAAGGTCGACTCGAGCAACTAGAACAGGAGCTGGAGCGACAGCGTGAAGCGGAACGAAGCCTAAGTAGAGAGATCGAATGACGAAGAGAGCTTGAAAAAAAGCTCTCAAGGCTGAAATCCAACCTCCGAAATAAGGATTCCAGCACAGATCGAGAGGATACCCCATTAGGAGAAGAAGATCCATTCATTGAGGATATCATGAGGGCTAAAGTTCCCAAAAACTTTAAAAGCCCTGACATGGATCTGTATGACAAGACGATTGACCCAAAGCATCAACTCAGTAACTTTAAATTTTGGATGTACTTAGCTGACGCATCGGACGCTACTCGCTGCAAGGCCTTTCTGACGACCTTGACTAAGGCGGCCATGAAGTGGTTCGATAGCCTTCCCCCCAGGTCGGTAACCAGCTTTGACGACCTCTCGTGCAAGTTCCTTACGCGTTTCTCAATCCAAAAGACAAAGCCAAGTATGCACCTAGCCTACTTGGAGTAAAACAAGAGGTCAGAGAGTCATTAAGAGACTATATGGAAAGATTCAACAAGGCATACTCGAAAATTCAAGACTTGCCTATTGAAGCAATGAGAATGGGTCTCGTTAATGGACTTCGAGAAGGACCCTTCTCCCAATCCATTTCAAAGAGACGCCCGACTTCCTTGAGTGATGTACAAGAACGAGCAAAAAAGTACATCAATATGGAGGAAAACGCCAGGTTATGAAACTGAGTTGGCGGCTAGGGCATCCCCAACAATCAAAAGAAAAAGAGAGGGATCCCAAGAAAAAGGAAGAAGTCAAATCTGAAAGGCCTAGAAGATATCACTCTTACACTCCTCTACGAGTCTCCCTAGTCGACGTATACATGAAAATTTGCCACATTGAAAAGCTTCCTCCCCCGCGACCCATCAAGAACAAAAAAGGGGGGGGGGGAAGTCGTAATGAATACTGTGAGTATCACAAGCTGTATGAGCATTCCACTAATGATTGTTACGAACTAAAAAATGTGATAGAAAAGCTGGGCAGGAAAGGTCGGCTAGATAGATATCTCATGGAAACGTCGGACAATCATAGGAAAAGAAAAAGAGATGATGAAGGTCACGGATGAAGAAATTCGCCCCCACAGACCCCCAGACCCCCGAACGACACGTTCATATGATATCGGGAGGATTTGCGGGAGGAAGGTTGACCAAATCATCTCGAAAAAGGCATTTGAAGGAAGTCTACCAAGTAGGGAGTGAAGGGCCCGACCTCCCAACTATCTCATTTACCAAGGAGGATGGGCAAGGCATTATGCCCGGACACGACGATCCGGTAGTAATCACTATGATTCTCGCCAACGTTCATCTACATAGAACCCTTGTGGATCAAGGGAGCTCAGCTGACCTCTTATTTAAACCAGCATTTGACAAGTTGGGATTGGACGAGAAAGAGCTAAGGGACTACCCTGACACCTTTTTCAGATTAGGGGACACTCTCATTAAGCCGCTGGGCTTCATTCCCTTAGACACAACTTTTGGAAAGGGGATGAAATCCAAGACCTTAACTATCGAGTTTATTGTCGTCGATGTAGCTTCTGCCTACAATACCCTGATAGGCAGAACAACCCTAAATTGGCTTGGAGCAGTAGTTTCTATACCCCATCTCTGTATGAAGTTTCCAACACTAGAAGGGATCGCTACCATCAGAGGAGACTAGAAGCTGGCAAGAAAGTGTTATAATGAAAGCCTGAACGTGAGAGGTAAAGGCAGAGAAGTCAATAGCATTGAACTCGGGGGAGTCCGAGTTAAAGAAGAATTATGACCACAGCCCAGAGGAAAGACCGAAGAAACACAAATCGGGTAGAAGATTAGGAAAAACACCAACATAAAAGCCAATTTAACGGAGGATCTGAAGCAGAAGCTGGTGTAGCTCCTACAAGAAAATTCTGACCTCTTTGCTTGGAAAGCTTCTGACATGCCTAGGATAGACCCGAAACTCATGTCACACAGATTGGCAGTCCATCCGGGATCCTGACCTGTTCAGCAAAGAAGAAGGAAGCTAGGATCTGAACAGGCTCAAGTGGTCAAAGAGCAAGTGCAAGCCCTGCTGGAGGCAGGCTTTATTAGAGAAGTCAAGTATCCGACCTGGCTGGTAAACGTGGTGTTGGTCAAAAAACATAATGGCAAATAGAGGATGTGTGTTGACTACACCGATCTTAATAAGGCACGCCCAAAAGACCCATATCCTCTACCCAATATTAATAACCTAGTAGATTCTAGCTCGGGATATTAATATTTGTCAATTATGGATGCCTACTCGGGATATAATCAAATCCCGATGTACAAGCCAGACCAAGAAAAAAATATCATTCATCACGCTAAGAGCAAACTATTGCTACGTGGTCATGCCATTTGGATTAAAAAATGCAGGGGCCACGTATCAAAGGCTGATGAACAAGGTATTTGCACCTCACTTGGAAGAATTAATGGAGATATATGTGGATGACATGCTGGTGAAGACCAAGGATGACACTAGCCTCCTGAATGATCTCTCGCAAGTCTTCAACACCATGAGATTGCATGGGATGAGATTAAATCCCGATAAGTGCACCTTTGCAGTGGAGGCTGGAAAATTCCTAAGATTCATGCTAACACAGAGGGGGATTGAAGCTAACCCCGATAAGTGTAAAGCAGTCCTGGAAATGAAGAGCCCAGCCTGCTTAAAGGAAGTCCAGCAGCTGAACGGCCGACTTGCAGCTCTATACAGATTCTTGGCAAGATCAGCATTAAGATTCCTACCACTTTTTTCTCTACTAAGAAAAGGATGCTAGTTCGAATGGACTCCTGAATGCGAAGAGGCATTCCAAGAGTTCAAAAAGTACCTAAGCCAACCTCCTATTCTTTATCGACCAAAAGCGGGGGAAGAACTCATATTATATTTAGCTGTCGCCGAGAAGGCCGTGACGTCAGCATTAATACGAGAAGATGAGGTCGGGCAGCATCCTGTTTACTTTACAAGTAAGGTGCTACAAGGCCCCAAACTAAAGTATAAAAAACTTGAAAATTTCGCATATGCCTTGATAATAATAGCATCTAGAAGGCTTCGACCTTATTTTCAATCTCACATAATCAGAGTTCGGATGAACCAGCCCATGAAGCAAATCCTGCAAAAAAACGGATGTTGCGGGCAGAATGGTTCAATGGGCAATAGAGCTATCCGAGTTTGACTTGAAATACGAAACTCAGACAACCATCAAAGCCCAATGTCTCACCGACTTCGTGGCCGAATACGCATGATATCAAGAGGAGACCTCCACGATCTGAGAGTTATATATGGATGGCTCCTCCAACAAAGTCAAAAACGGTGCTGGCATAATATTGGTTAATCAGGAAGGAACTCAAATAGAAGTCTTCTTGAAATTTGAGTTTCCAGCCTCCAACAATCAGGCAGAATATGAAGCTCTGATTGCTGGACTAAAGCTAGCCAATGAAGTCGGAGCAACCAAAGTAGTAGTCTTCACTGACTCTCAAGTGGTGACTTCTCAAATTAATGGAGAATATCAAGCTAAAGATCTAAATATGAAAAGGTAATTAGAAAAAATTATGGAGTATCTTAGACAATTTCCCGAAATCGAGGTCAGACACATAACTCGGAAACTTAACAGCAGAGCCTTCTCCAAGTTAGCAAGTACCAAACCGGGGGAAAACAATAGAAGCCTGATCCAAGAAACTCTCCAAGAACCCTCAATCACAAAGGCAGATACCAAGGTGGTGATGAATGGATTTTTGACGGTTTAGAATTCCTCAATGAATTCTCATTGCAAGTATAATTTCTAAACCAACAAAGAATCCTCTCATACAAAAATTTGTTTGTCACAAGTACAAACCCCTAAAAATAATAACCAAGGTATTCAAATCTCAGGTCATTCTCCCTAGGAATTGCAATAAAGTGTTCTTGTTATTGGCTATGAAGTATCTTTGGGGTTTTTGAGATAAGAAACAAGAAATGTACATTGCAAAAGAAATAAAAACTAAAAACTAGAAAAGCTCTTGGCAAGGTATGAGAACTAGAAGTCCTATCCTAGCTATCCTTATCAATTGTGATGAGAATTGTCCATTGCTCCTACTTAGTTAACCTCTAACTATGAAGGAAAGTAAAGTGGATGAATTAGCTTGATTCCACAAGTCCTAGCCTAATCATGATAAAAGACTAGCTTTAGTGGCATTCAAGTTAATTAGCAGCTTCTAATTATCAATCAACAAGAGAGTTTGATAACTCAAGAGTCACCAATTACTCAACCAAAGCCAAGAGGAACAAAATCTAACTCATACCTAAAAGAGGCATTTCAACAAACACATAGAAGGCAATAAAGGTAAACAATAATCTACACTATTAATTGCAAGGAATTAAACAACAACAAAGCAATTCAACAACAAAGGAATATAAATCATAAATTGCATTAAAGAGAAATAGAAGAAACAAAAGTGCATCAATATAAAAGTAGAGAATTACAAGAATTAAATGCTAAACTAGAGAGAGGAGATGTAAAAGAACAAGAATTACAAAAGGAAAAGTAAATCAAAGCATGAAATTAACCTAGATATAAGAAATCCTAATCTACCTCTAACCTAATTCTAGAGAGAAGAGATAGCTTCTCTCTCTAGAAACTAACTTTTCCTCCAAAACTAAACTAAACTAACTAATTGGTAACTAGATTCATGTGTGTTGATTCCCCTTCAATCCTTGGGTTAAATTGCATCAGAGATGAGTTGGATTTGGGCCTGGGAAGCACAGAAACCGCCCCTAGCGGATTCACCTTAAGTGGGTCACGTGCGAGCACCGACGCGTGCGCGTACATGACGCGTACACCTCGTTTGACAAATTGCTATCCACGTGTACGCGTCATGTACGCGTACGCGTCGCCATGCGACCTCATCGTTTCACGCGTGCGCGTCTATCTCAGCATCCCAAATCCTTATTTCTTCATGAGTTCTCCACTTGCATGCTTTTCCTCTCCACCCCTTTGATCCATTCCTAGCCTTTCCAATCTGAATTCACTAGCAAACATATCAAGGCATCTAGTGGAATCAAAGGTGAATCAAAATTAGCAATTAAGGGCCTAAAAAGCATGTTTTCACACTTAAGCACAAATTAGGAGACAATCATGAAACCATGCTATTTCATTGAATAAATGTGGGTAAAAGGTCATAAAATCCCTTAAATTAAGCACAAGATAAACCCTAAAAATGGGGGTTTATCAGGTGGACGTCTTAGAAGTTTCCAGATTAGACCTCAGATGGATGACTCCTCTGATCGAATATCTGAAATTCGACACCTTACTTGAGGAACAAAAAGAGGCCAAGAAGATCTGGAGGGAAGCACAAAACTACACTTTGGTGAGAAATGTCCTCTATAGAAGGGGAATAAGTACATCATTGTTGAAATATGTCCCGACCTCTAAGACGGAAGAAGTCTTGGACGAAGTACATAGTGGCATCTACAGGAACCATCTCGAGGCAAGATCCTTGGCCAGAAAAGTTATCCGAGCTAGATTCTTCTTGCCAACACTGCAAAGAAATGCCACCAATTTCGTGAAAAAGTGTCAACCTTGTCAGGTGCATGCAAATTTTCACGTCGCTCCCCCAGAAGAACTCATTAGTGTAACTTCTCCATGGCCTTTTGCAAAGTGGGGACTGGACCTACTCAGGCCTTTCCCTTAAGCGCCATGACAAGTAAAGTTTCTCATTGTGGGGGTAGACTACTTCACTAAGTGGATAGAAGCAGAGCCGTTAGCTATTATTACGGCGTAGAGAAGTCGGAAATTTCTGTACAGAAATATTATCACCCGATTTGGAGTTCCACACTCCATCACAACTGATAATGGTACACAGTTCATTGACTCTACATTTAGAAGCTTGGTAGCTAGCATGAAGATCAAGCACCAATTCACCTCGGTTGAGCATCCCCAGGCGAATGGACAAGTAGAAGCAGCCAATAAAGTTATATTGACAGGTTAAAGAAAAGGCTTCAAGAAGCAAAGGGAGCCTGGGCTGAAGAGCTTCTTCAGGTATTATGGGCCTACCAAACCACACCTCATTCAACCACTGGAGAAACACTTTTTTGACTTGCTTATGGCATTGAAGCCATGATCCTCACAAAAGTCACTGAGTAGAGCCCTAAGGTGAGATTTTATAATGAGGTCGGAAACATCTAGGCACACAAAGAGGAACTCGAATAGTTCCCAGAAGTTCGAGAACAAGCCCAGATAAGAGAAGCAGCATTAAAAACAAAGGATGGCAACAAGGTATAACGGAAGGGTCATTCGAAGAAGCTTCACCTCAGACGACTTAGTACTCATCAGAAATGACATCGGAGTGAAAAGTCAGGAGAAGGAAAACTCGCTGCTAACTAGAAAGGACCCTACAAGATAGTTGAGGTCTTGAGAAAAGGATACTACAAAGTGTCCGACCTAGGAGGATTTGAGCTCCCAAAGTCATGGCACGCTTGCAATATGAAGAGATATTACAGCTAGAAGCGAATCTCACTCCCTGATGTACTCTTTTTTCTGACTTCATGGTTTTTTCCCAAGAAGGATTTTCTTGAAGGGGGTTTTAACGAGGCATCAAAGTGAGGGCTATGGGCAGAAAAGCCATAAGTCACTCCCTTAGTAGCAAAAGCACCCTTATGAAACCATATTTCATTAGTAATAACATCTCTTTTTCTATCTCTTTACTTTTCTCTTTAAAATTTTCATTTATCATTACTACGATACGCACTGACTTAAGCTCAGAAAAACACGAAAATCCATTGACCGACCTACATGGTCGGCAAGATAAAGCGACGAGGTACAAGTCAGTGTAAAGAGGTTATAAAAGTCGATCATAACAACTCGGAAGTAAGATAGCTAACGACTTATAAGTCGGATAGCCCGAGCAGATCAAAATGCATTGCAAAAATAAACTAAGTTACAATAACTACTCAATAAACAAAGTTGAGCGTAAAAGATTAAGCCAATGGAAAACAAAGAGATACTAAAGCCCCTTAAAAAGACCAGGGGAAAAGGCTTTTCATAAAAGCCTGGCCAAAACAGAAAGATTAGGCAAGGAAAAGTTTTCCTCCAACCACGCTGGGCAGTAGAAAAATTATCTAACTCAGATAATATTCTTTCATTTTACGAAAAGTTTTTCAGAAAGCTTTATAAAACTCGAAGCAGCAAGAGCTTTTTGCCAAAAAACAACATCACATGCATAAAACGACGATTTTGTTAAAGGTCCTATCCAAAAAAAGGACCAAACGAAATAAAAATTGTTATTAAAGGCCCTATAAAAGGACCAAATGTCAAGGTACTACCAGCAAGATACACAAACAAATATAAAGAGTTCATAAAAGGACCCACAAGCCAGGCCTTAAATAGCTTAAATCATTGGGGACCAAGAAGAGGATTAGGGTCATCGGCAGGAGAGGAAGTTGGTTCGGCCACAGAAGTCAGAAGGGTCTGAGGGATCTCTTCGGAATCACAGGTCGAAGTCACAACAGGAGCAGCGGAAGAAGTCGGCATATCAACCTCACGAGGAGGGGATTCAATGATGTGCTGCCCTGCCTTCTTTAACTCGGAGTCAGTCTCAGGACGAGGAGGAGACACTATCTCTCCATTAATAACAACCTTGTCAGGGTGAAGAGGGGATAAATCCAAGTCGGGAGCAATGACTCCGACTTGTTGTTTCAGCACCGTAAACACCTCTTCAGTACCCTCAACAATGTAGTCCTCCAAGTCCTGGTAGCTCTCTCGAAGCTGCTCAACCTCCTTTTTCAAATCAAGATTGGCCGAAAAAGATCCTAATATAGTTCTGTTCAGCTTTCCTCTTCAGACCCTCAGCCATAGCACACTGGCCCATCAATTTTTTCTCCCTCTCCCAGGTCTGAGCAAGCTTTTCCTTCAGTCTATCATTCTCCTCCTGCAACCTTTTCTCATCCTCTTGATACGTGACAATCTTCCCTTGGAGATCTTCCAAAGATTTTTGAGTAGCGCTCAATGGAATTTTGTCAAAGACATCAAGAAGAGAGGTACAGACCCCCAACAATCCGAATTCCCCATCGGATTAAGATCTGAAGATGATTTCGGATATCAGCATCATCCATAGCAATTTGACTATAGGGAAGGATGTGCTTCCTAGTAAACTTAGGCCCATCAAAGTCGGTGTCCCCAACACTAGAGGAACTGGCTTCCATAGTCTTACGTTTCTTCTTCTCAGGTTCCGAGGTGGATTGAATTGGGGGAGCAGAAGGAGGAGCAGGAATAGGGTTTACGAAAATGGGCTGAGAAGAAGTCCACAAACCCAAGACTTGACGACGAGGTGGAGTGACGGAAGCTCCGGCCTCCTAAGCAGTAGCCCGGGCATGAGCATTCTTCTTGGCCTCCTGCACCTTCTGGTAAGCTACCTTCGACCCACTTTTCGTTTTTTCTGAAAAAGGAAATTATAAATGATTAGCACACAATTCGGACGCAAGCAAAACAACACAAGCCAGAAGAGTTAGAAAACGACTACAAAATCAAAATTAAAGGCTACCTAGCTCAGTCCGGACATAACTCGGAGAACCGAGAAGAAATTTCTTGGTATCGAGGTTGGGAGCCCGTCCCCAAGCCTCTTGGAAAAACTCGACCACTGCCTCCTCCACCTCGTCCAAATCAACCATATTGTACTTCTCTACGGGGGTTGCCTCTGCCCAGTATAATTGAAAGCGAGGCTCATGGTTGTCATTCAGAAAAAAGGGGTGATAACCCTCGATAGCTTGAACTTTGAAAAAGGAATTTTTAAAATCATGGAAGGACTCATCAAACATAGAAAAAACCTTCCGACCCTGTATAGCTCGGAAAGAAACCCATTGCTACTTATTCTGCTTATTAAAAGGCTTGGTCAGGTGGTAAAGGTAGAAAAAGATTCTTAAAGAAGTCGGGAAGTCAAGCTCTTGGCTGACAAGTTAGTATATTTTTAAGAAACCTCAAGAATTGTGGTGGAGTTGGGTAGGAGCTACTCGGCAGTGGAACAAAACCTCCATCTCAAAATCAGAAAAAGGGAAGGTAACCCCCAAACGGGTAAAAAGGCAATCATACATGAAAATAAAGTGGGGATTAGAGTCGTTAAGCCTCTCACAACAAACTCGGTCTTCAGATCCCGGAGCCACTAGTTCATATTTGGGTTCATCAGCATCTAGGCTACAAATCCTATGGTGCTTTCGGAGTTCAGTTATAAAAACGTCATCCACTAAAAAGTTTTCAGAGAGGACAGAAGTATCCACCCATCTCAAAAGGGCTTCTGAGATTTGGGAAGACATTTTCAGAAAGTTAATATATAAGGAAATATACCTACATTACACAAAGAAAAAGGGCATCATTAAAAGCCAGTCCAATCATCAAAAGCCAGTTCAAAGATAATTCTTTTCAAAACAAAAGAGCAGGAAGAACCGACAGTCACTGCCAAAAAGACTTTCGCAAAAAGAAAGCGCAAAATCTCAAAAGAAAAATCTTCTTACTATAGTAAAGATATCACAGAGGAATCTTACTCTCAAAGCATGCAGTATATTAAGTATAAAAAATATTATAAAAAGTAAAAGAGAGATGCAAAAAACTAACCTTTGTGAAGAAGAAGATAGAAAGGTGAACACTGCAACAAAAGAGAGCTTGAAGATTTTGTGAGTAAGAAAAAGAGCGAAGGAGCGAAACAGTTCTTAGAAAGTAAACAAAAGAAAGAAAGAAGAGGGAAAAGTATTTATAACACACTAGGGGCATAACAGTAAAACAACGCAATCATTAAAAGAGCGCGCCTTTACCAATGTAACTGTCCCCCGCGTGTAAATGCAAAACCCAAATGGACGCGACGGTTGACAAAACGCGACGTTGTACCACCCCCCATTCTTCAAAACATACAACTCGGACGGTGGCTTCCAGGCAGGAACAAGTCGGAGGCCACCTTCCTTCAATGTTTGGACCTTCCATTCGAGTCCAACCATCCAATTCTAGGTAAGTCCCAAAATAATACTATTATCTTATAAATTCATAATTATTTTATTCAATTATGTAAGTTAATATTAAGAAACATTAATATGAAAAGAAATTATCATTTAAAATAAGCTATCATATATTGTTATTTATTCCCATCATGCATAATTATAATTATTTATTTTTAAGATAGATCATCAAATTAATTAAGTATTAATTAAGATTTTCTTTTCTTATTTTAAAGTACATCATTTCTGTTATACTGTTATTGTACGGACGCATAATTATTTTAATTAATTACATAAAATTAATATTAAGAAACATTAATATGAAAAAAAACTATCATTTAAAAAAAATTGTCGGATATTATTAATATTATAAATCAATCATGCATAATTATAATTATTTATTCTTAAAATATATAATCAAATCTATTTAGTATTGTTAGAAACAAGAGACTAAATTAGAGAAATGATTTGTATATTATTGAGTGTGTTGTCTATTCAAGTTATGTGGAATGATACAATATAGAAGGATATTTATAGGTGCTAAGAGAATCGAAATAATAAAGACGTAATCTCCTATAATAAATATTCAGATATACTAAATAATACTAATTGATCCTAATTATATTCTAACATCCCCCTCAAACTCAAGTGATAACTTGAGTTTGAAACTTATTTAAAACAATGAAATAAAGAGAAAAAAAACTACATAAACTGATAAAACGGGTGCAGAACTGTCGAAAGGAAGCGCAGACGAAACTGCCGCTTGTCTGAAAGAAGCGCAGACGGAACTGCCGCTATTTGAAGGAAGCGCAGACGGAACTGCCGGAAAGAAACGCAGATAGAACTGCCACAAGGAAACACAGACGAAATACAGACGAAACTGTCACAAGAAAACGCAGACGGAACTGCCACGAGAGAACACAAACGGAACTGTCACGAGAGAACGCAGATGGAACTGTCACGAGAGAACGCAGACGGAACTGTCACGAGAGAACGCAGACGGAACTGTCGAAAGAGAGCGAAAACTATATGATTTCTTCATGAGAATAGGTAAGCAGCAGATGACAATGGTGTTTGATCATTCGACTCGAAAAAATACAAGACAGAGAAAATATGCTAGTCGATGATGTGAAAAAGCATCAAAGGAGTGACAAAAGGAAAGAAGAATGACATAGAAAAAAAAATGCAAAAACTACGGTGATTTCACCGCAAGGAAAATAACCTATCCTCTTCAAAGAGGATACCATGGCTCTGATACCATGTTAGAAACAAGAGACTAAACTAGATAAAGGATTTGTATATTATTGAGTGTGTTGTCAATTCAAGTTATGTGAAAATGATACATAATAGAAGGAAATTTATAGGTGCTAAGAGAATCGAAATAATAAAGACATAATCTCCTATAATAAATATTCAGATATACTAAATAATACTAATTGATCCTAATAGATCCTAATTATATTCTAACAAGTATTAATTATTATTTTTTATTTTAAAATATAACAATCCTATTATATTTTTAATCAATTAAGTAAAATTAATGTTAAGAAATATTAATATGAAAGAAAATTATTAATTAAAGAAAACTGTCATATATTATTATATTAATTAGATTATACAGCAATCATACATAATTAAAATTATTTTTTTCTTAAACTATATAATAAAATTAATTTAGAATTAATTAATTTTTTTCTATTTTAAAGTAAATCAATCCTATTATTATTATTATTATTATTATTATTATTATTATTATTATTATTATATAAACTAATGTTAAAGATATAAACTAAAATTTTGATTGCTTACAAAAAAATATATACACATATTTTTTTTTATAATAATTAAGATATTTGTTTATTACATATTATGTTTTTTATTTAATTAAAGTATTTTGTTAATTTTTGTATTATACACTTTTGTTTACTTTTTGGATAGATAACAAAAAATATATAAGATTAATTTAAAATTGATATATATTCTTGAATATTTTTTTCATTAAACATATATAAGACATAAATAAAAAAATAATTATTTTTTATACATGGCACGGATATATACACATACACTAGTTATATTGAAAAGAAGTAAGAATTTAAATGTGTTTCGAGAATTAAAGAATAAATTGTTTTTTATATTATTGTATAATAAATTAAATTATATACATATTTAAATATAATATAAATGTTATTTTATTTTTATTTAAATATAAAATATTATATTTGGTATCATTTTTATTATTATAAGATTATAAAATTTAAAGTTACTTATATAACATTTGTGTATATTTGATGTATATTTTAAAAATTTATTTTTATACAAATTATAACTATATATTAAATATTAAATTACAAGATTTTTTTTCTTTTTTCTTTACTTAAGCCTTATGCTTGCTTTTGTTTTTAATGAAAAATTATAGGTGTAAATAACAAATATTCTCTTGAGTTATGAGTATATATAAGTCTGAAACTTATTATTGGATCAATTTATTTTATATTAATTTCCTGCATAATTAAGTAAATTAATCAGATACATAATTAAATTTTTAGTCCAATAATAATTTTTAGTCATCATCAATTAATTTTTTGTTAATTCTTTAAACTCAACAATTTTTATACAAAATTATAACTATATATTAAATATATAATTATTTTATGAGATAAAAGTAAAGAATAAATTCGCTAAAATATAAAAGGAGGATAAGACCAGGACAATAGAAAGGGTCACGTGATTTAAAAAAAAAAAAAAAAAAAAGTGGCGGTGGCTTCTCTGGCTCGAAGTGAAGGAGTGTCGTAGGAAGGTCTAAGGTGCGGTGCTAACAACAGTTGCCCTGAGCAACAATCCGAGGTTGAGGAGGTTTCAGTTTCACTGTGAGGAGGCGCTGTTGGTTTTTTAACTTGTCTCTCAAAAATAAAATAAAAACCAACAAAATAATAATAATAATAATAATAAAGAATAAACCACCCCATTCCGAATTACTCACACAATTGGAGAAAGAGAGTGAGGAGGGGACATAACATTCATAAGCATAGCATTCCCCCATTTTTCCGAATAATCCCTAGCTTGGTATTTTACGGTACCATAAAGTCTACAATTTTGATATTCACCTCTGTCAGGTACATACTTCTCTATGATTTTTTTTTCTTTATTTTTTTATTACCGTTATCATTCCCAATTTTGAGAGCAAATCTTGATCTCCATTCAAAACCCTAGCTCAGTTCTTGAATGTCTGTTGGATCGTTTCCTTTTCTCATTCGATTGGGTACTGCTGGATTACTTGCTATCTGCAGGGGGGGATACCAGAGAAGAAGCTTCAATTGTGAAGAGATTTGATTGATTCATGGTTGGTGATTGGCTATTCACCTGAATTCGTTCAGGGAAGGAAAGAATTCCCCCTTCTATGATGCCGATTAAACCAGGTCAAGTAGAATTTTCCTTGGGAATCATTATCATCTCTTTTGGGGGTTTAAGGTCTTAGGAAGGTTTTACGTTTTCCTCATGCAAATTCTGTGGGCTGAAACAAGAATCTTGTTGAGGCTGGTCTCTGTTCTTTCTTGGTATAGTCTTTGATTTGTATCACTCATACATTTGTATCTGTAATACTGTAAAGTTTACTTCTTGATACTGGGTTTGTAAGTATTGTTGCGTTTTGTGTCTGATTTGAATTTCAATGGCTAACCCAACACAACCTAATGTTGGGTATACCACTTCAAACCCGGATAGACAGAGTCCTACCCCTGACAAGAGTCCCATACCACCCCCTCCACCTTTTGCATCACCACCTAGATTTCCTCCCCCCATATTGCAATTGCAGCAAGATCAAGCTTCTTCCCCTTCGGTTAAACCCCCAAATTCGTCGTCCCCAGCCAATGGAGTTAAATCTGGCAGCCTTGTTCCTCACATGAGCACCCCGCCGGGGCCTCCTGTTTTTACATCGCCTGTCCGGCCGGCAGCTGTTCCTTTTCGCACATCACCTGCCTCGCCTCAGCCACTTGCTTTCTCTTCAGGATCATCTTTGCCGACTTCATCGCCACCGCGATTTTCAAATGGATCGGTTGAGTTGCAACACCAAGTTTCTGATAGCATAGAGGACCATCTTCCCGCCGGGGAGTCATCCTTTGTTCTTTTCTCAGCTCATAAGGTACATTATCATTTATTTGGTTTTACAGCCTAGCCTTGCATTTTTAAATTTAATATTATTATTTGGTAATCAGATTATGTTATAACCTCCTTTCCATTTGATAAGTAGGTATTGAAACAGAAGAAACAAGCTAATGTGCCCAGTCTGGGTTTTGGGGCATTGGTTTCTCCTGGGAGGGAGGTCTCAACGGGCCCTCAAGTTATTCAGCGTGATCCCCATCGATGTCAAAGCTGTGGAGCTTATGCAAATATATATTGCAACATATTGCTTGGATCAGGTCAGTGGCAGTGTGTTATATGTAGGAAATTGAATGGAAGTGATGGCGAGTACATTGGGCATAGTAAGGAAGATCTTCACAGATTTCCAGAACTATCTTCCCCGATGGTTGACTATGTTCAAACTGGGAACAAGGGACCTGGTTTTGTTCCAGTTTCAGATTCCAGAATGTCTGCCCCAGTTGTTCTTGTTATAGATGAATGCTTAGATGAACCCCACTTACAGCATCTACAAAGCTCCTTGCATGCTTTTGTTGATTCTCTTCCTCCAACAACAAGATTAGGAATTGTACTATATGGCCGTACTGTGTCAATATATGATTTTTCAGAAGAGTCAATTGCATCTGCTGACGTGCTTCCTGGGGACCAGTCACCAACCCAAGAATCTTTGAAAGGATTGATTTATGGTACTGGCATATACTTGTCAGCAATGCATGCCTCACTACCTGTAGCACATTCCATATTTTCATCATTGAGGCCCTACAAGTTAAACATACCAGAAGCTTCTAGAGATCGATGCCTTGGAACTGCTGTTGAGGTTGCTCTTGCTATAATTCAGGGCCCATCTGCTGATCTGTCACGAGGGGTAGTTAAAAGATCAGGGGGCAATAGTAGAATTGTTGTCTGTGCCGGTGGACCAAATACTTACGGACCTGGATCAGTTCCTCATTCTTTTAATCACCCTAATTATCCTTATATGGAAAAGACAGCAATAAAGTGGATGGAGAATCTTGGTCGAGAGGCTCATCGACACAATACTGTTATTGATATTTTATGTGCTGGAACGTGTCCCGTAAGAGTTCCCATCTTACAACCTCTTGCTAAAGCATCAGGTGGTGTTTTGGTGCTCCATGATGATTTCGGGGAAGCCTTGGGTGTTAATTTGCAAAGGGCGTCTGCCAGGTCAGCAGGTTCTCATGGTTTGTTAGAATTGCGCACATCAGATGATATTCTCATAACTCAAGTTGTTGGCCCTGGGGAAGAATCACATGTAGACACCCATGAAACCTTTAAAAATGATACAGCCATTTATATTCAGATGCTAAGTGTTGAAGAAACACAGAGCTTCTCTCTCTCAATGGAAACTAGAGGAGATATCAAAAGTGATTATGTATTTTTCCAGTTTGCTATTCAGTATTCAAATGTGTTTCAAGCTGATATATCCAGGGTTATCACTGTTAGACTGCCCACTGTAGATAGTATTTCGGGATATCTTGAGAGTGTTCAAGATGAAGTTGCTGCAGTCCTAATTGCAAAAAGAAGTTTGTTACGAGCTAAAAGCCATTCAGACGCAATTGATATGCGGGCAACAATAGATGAAAGAATCAAGGATATTGCTCTAAAGTTTGGTCCTCAAGTACCCAAATCTAAACTTCACTGCTTCCCAAAGGAGCTTTCCCTTTTACCAGAGATCCTTTTCCATCTCAGGAGAGGACCACTATTGGGAAGCATTATTGGTCATGAAGATGAAAGGTCTGTGCTGAGGAACTTGTTTCTGAATGCATCTTTTGATCTGTCACTCCGAATGGTTGCTCCTCGTTGTCTAATGCATAGGGAGGGAGGAACTTTCGAGGAGTTACCAGCTTATGATCTTGCAATGCAGTCTGATGCTGCTGTTGTACTTGACCATGGCACTGATGTCTTCATTTGGTTGGTATGTCTCTTATTATTCATTTTAGCATGGAGTTTTCTTAGTGAGAGATTTGCATTTTTTTTAGGGCATTGTTATGGTGCTAATCCAAACCAATTATTATTACTAACGCACTGTTGTGCCAATGATCAGAAATTATGTTTTAAATTAGCCTCGTGCCATGTATATAATATGATCAGTAATACACGAAGCGGGTAATATGCGCCATAGTGGACTTGAAAGATCAGTACATTTTAGAATTTAGAAACAATATTTGTGTCTGGTCATGGTTGTTCATGTTGTTTCAATAGCACCAGGGTATGTACATGTATACTTTCTTCCTTTTAACCTGTTTTCATCTTCCGTTCTTCTTTCCTATGTCCTTTTTATGAGTGGGAATGCCATCCAGCTCCTGCATTTTCTGCTGCCAGGCCACGGCTGCCATTATTAGATGCTGCTGTAGCTAGTGGCATGCTTTTCCCTGTTTTGAAAACTTTCCGTTTTCTTGTTCTTTTTTGTTCTTTCTTGGGTTGTTTTTATTTATTCATTTATTTAATACTGATGAGTGTATTGTAGGGTGCTGAACTTGCAGCTGATGAAGGAAGAAGTGCTGCTGCTTTAGCAGCTTGCCGGACATTGGCTGAAGAGCTGACAGAATTCCGTTTCCCAGCGCCTCGTATACTTGCATTTAAGGTTAACATTCTCTGCTAATCCCGACTACAAAGTGTATTTTTCTTTGCATATCTCCATTTTCCATCTTCTGCTTAGAAGGTTAATTATAACAGAAAATTTATATCTGAAACAGGAGGGTAGCTCGCAGGCTCGATATTTCGTCTCTCGCCTCATACCAGCACACAAGGATCCTCCTTATGAGCAGGTTAGCATCACTATCACTTCTTCGTTGCAAAACTAAGGTTTTGCTTATTATTAGATTATGGTGGCATACATTGCATGTTGAATGATGCATGTTTTCGCAGGAGGCAAGATTCCCGCAACTTAAGTCATTGACATCAGAACAGCGAACGAAGCTGAAGAGCAGTTTTGTTCACTTTGATGATCCTAGTTTCTGCGAATGGATGCGAAGCTTGAAAGTTGTGCCACCTGAGCCAAGCTGATGTAGGGCCATTTTTGTGGTTTGATTTTGCTGCATCTTCCAATCAGCACGGTACTCGTTGCTGATTCTTTATTTAGTTGTTTGAGGCGAAGTTTGTTTAGATGATGATGTTTCTCATGTCCCAAAATCTTTCGCTTCAGTGCCATGTTCAACTTCATTTTGTTCATGTCCGAGAAACATCTATGCAATTGCAAGTTGCAATTGGAGAGAAAAATAGTGGGGCTTTTTCGTTTTGGTTGGAGAGAATGATTGTGGTGCACAGAATTTTTCACAATTTACATGAACAATAAAGGATTTCACTTAATTTATATCGATAACAATTATTGACTGCTTGTGCTATCCTTAATCTCTTGGTTTATGGTTTTTGACCACAAACTTTTTAAGCTGGATTGATTTAATTTTAAAAAGAATTAACAAAAAGAGAAACGTTTGAAAAAAACAAAAGGAAAAAGAAGAAATGTACTAAGTATTTAACTTGACATTTTTAGATTATGGTCTGCATGTACGAAGCTACTAAAGTTTAATGGACTCTAACGGAGTTGAAAGATCATATTTTACCTTTTAACATTTTTTTAATGCTTACTAACATGATTACTACATTAAAACTACACATTTTCAAAGTGAAGGAAACTTAACTGAAGTATTTAAGTTTTTATACATTTTAAATCCTTTAAATTATTAAAATACTTTATCAAACCTTCATGGGTATAGATTATTTAAAACTCTTACATTTATATTCTTGAAAATATATGTTGTGATAAAGTGACATTTTTTCCCCACACAACCCCCTCAATGGCCTCATTAACCTCATTAAGCATTGGTGGTTAGTGGTGGAAAGAGATCACTTCTATTACTACCATTTATTTATGTCTCACCAATAAAATTTAGATGTGTTTATTTATTTATTTTATTAATTTGGTAAAGATACAAAGCTCGAACAAGGGCAAGAATTTTGCGGGCCACTTCGGTTGACTTTAGGGACAAGAAGCAGCGATTACAGATCAGATCAAACGCTTCGTTGCAATAATTCAATTAATGATAATTAATTACCTTTAATTAAATTAGTACACTAGTAAATAGTAAACAAGTTGCAGGAGTAGTTGACCAGAAGCACAATACAATAATGTAGTAGTAGCCATAGAAACTGTAAACAGAATTGGGAATAACACTTCACTGTAAAAAAAAAAAAAGAAAATAATAATTCCTGAGAGAAAGGCGCGATTTATCTGAAAGAAGAAAACCTAGTAGCCGCTGAAAGCGAAAACCCTAAAGAGACTCACGCCACAAAATCGCTCTCGCGCGCTTTGTCCCCCTCCGGCGGCATCTCGGCAATCGGTAAGAAACACACTTATGCCGTTTCGATTCATTCCAATTCAGCTACAATCGTCATTTCGTGTTTTTTTCGTGTTACAGGTTCTCGTCGTTCAGGATGGCGGGGAGTGAAGCGAAAAACTCTGGCTCAAAGCAATCTGGTAATTGTGGCTAGAAACTGTTAAAACGCTTTGTCATTTCTCATTTTTTTCGGATTTTAGCTTCCATTCTTATGGCCAAATCCTCGCAGGTGCGAAGAAGAAGGAGGTGAAGAAAGAGACTGGATTAGGACTCACGAATCGCAAGGCTGATAACTTCGGAGAGTGGTATTCCGAGGTATTTTATCCCTCATCTTGTAACTTAGTTTCACGTGTTCTATTGCGTTGGACTTTGAGTTCGGTGGAATTTGCTGTGCCAGATCTGTTCTTATTGCACTGTGTTCTCGTCTCAGTTGTTTGAATTAATTTGCACAGGTGGTTGTTAATTCCGAAATGATTGAGTACTATGACATTTCTGGCTGCTACATTCTGAGGCCTTGGGCAATGGCAATATGGGAGATCATGCAAGTGAGTTTCTTAATTTGTCAGTGTTGTTGGATGGCAGTAGTGGTGTTTTTCAAACAACTGGTGTTAGTCTAACATAGATCATGTTTATTTGTGTATGATTTGCACAACTAGCTGTATTAAGGTTCTTTTTTATTTCATCAACTATATCAGGGATTCTTCGATCCTGAAATAAAGAAGATGAAAATCAAGAATTGCTACTTCCCTTTGTTTGTGTCTCCCGGAGTTTTGGAAAAGGAGAAGGAGCACGTTGAGGGATTTGCACCAGAGGTGAGAATTTTCTAATTTGTTGGTTAGGCTGTTTAATGTATACTCTTAAGATTTGTTTGAATTATTTGTTTTTCCCCCCTCTGAAATGGGGACATTATAGAAGATTATTGCAAGCTGAAATCCATTGTTAGATGGCTAGATGATCTGATTTACTGGCACAATATTAAGTAGCAACCTCCGTGTATTGTATAGCTGATGAGATTTTGATGTGTTGAAATGAGGAATTATTTATGACTTGCGGCAGAAGGAACTACAAACCTTCTCTGCCTTCTGGAATGACTTTCTCTAATGTGCTACTCTTTGACAGGTTGCTTGGGTGACAAAGTCTGGAAAAACCGACTTAGAAATTCCCATTGCCATTCGTCCAACTAGTGAAACTGTCATGTATCCATACTACTCCAAGTGGATTAGGGGACACCGTGACTTGCCTCTGAAACTTAATCAGTGGTGTAATGTTGTTAGATGGGAGTTCAGCAACCCCACACCATTCATCAGGTAGCAAGAAGCTTTATATTTTAGCTTGTACTCCTTTCTCCATATTATAATATGATGTTCAAAGTATGATACTAGCCAACCAAGCTAGGCCTCAAATTTTCAAATATCCAGCCTTCCAATGTTGTTGTACTGTAAAATTTTGTATGGTTTTTTAATGAATCGAAGTTCCTCTAATGATGACTCGCTAATTCTGGTGAATTGGTTGTTAATACAAGCAATAGTGATTGATTTAAATGAACTTATTTTTCAGTAATTTAGCTTGGGCCCTTGTTGCTATCACATTCAAAACTCCATTTTATTGTTGTTTTACATAAATGCATATTTTGATTGCAGGAGTCGAGAGTTCCTTTGGCAGGAAGGACATACTGCTTTTGCAACTAAGGAAGAGGCAGATGCTGAGGTAATTCTTCAAATAACAAAAGAACATACATTGGCTATGTAGTACCATTCCACATCTGGTGCAATATCATATGCTGATATTGATAAGTCCCTACTTTTTGACTTCAGCACATGCGATTCCAGTTTCAGTAGCATCTTTTGAAAACTACTTCCAAAGTTCTCTAAAGTATTACTATTTCAGGTTCTTGAGATATTGGAATTATATAGGCGCATATATGAAGAGTTTTTAGCCATTCCTGTCATTAAGGGTAAGAAAAGTGAGATGGAGAAGTTTGCTGGTGGACTTTACACTACCAGTGTTGAGGTATATGTCTGAGACACATGCACGTATGCTGCTATTTTTCTGAATGGAAAAAGTTTGTATATAAATTGTAATGCTCCCTTTGATAGGCATTTATTCCAAACACTGGACGTGGAGTACAAGGTGCTACTTCTCATTGTCTTGGCCAAAATTTTGCTAAGATGTTCGAGATAAACTTTGAAAATGAAAAGGGAGAAAAAGCAATGGTCTGGCAAAACTCATGGGCCTATAGTACTCGAACTGTAAGCTTTGATATCTTGAATGTACTGTCATCTGAGGGTTCCTTCACATCAAATTGCATCTAAGATTTTGACTGTTTTGAACAGATTGGGGTGATGGTGATGGTTCACGGTGATGACAAGGGACTAGTGCTGCCTCCTAAAGTGGCCTCAGTCCAAGTTATTGTGATTCCGGTGCCTTACAAAGATGCTAATACTCAAGGAATCTTTGATGCCTGTACTGCAACTGTAAATACATTGTGTGAAGCAGGTATTCGTGCTGAGTCAGATTTTAGAGACAACTATTCTCCTGGATGGAAGTATTCACACTGGGAAATGAAAGGTGTTCCTCTTAGAATTGAAATTGGGCCAAAGGATTTAGCAAATAAGCAGGTTTTCAATTCTTTAGTACTTCTGCACCAATTCTCGTGTTATGTTGCTTCATCAATCTCAGTTTTGAGCTGAAAACCAAATAAATCTATTCCAATTTCACACAGGCTAGAGCTGTTCGACGTGATAATGGAGCAAAAATAGACATTGCAAATGACAATTTGGTTGATGAAGTTAAGAAGTTACTTGACACTGTTCAACAGAACCTTTTTGATGTTGCAAAACAAAAACGAGATGAATGCATTGAGGTTGTACATACTTGGGATGAATTTGTACAAGCTTTGAACCAAAGAAAAATGATATTAGCTCCTTGGTGTGACGAGGAGGTATGAAGTTCTTTTTGTTTTTGTCCAAATTTTATGTTCTAAATTATGTCTTGATGATCACCTTTCCAGCTTTAGATTTTTGAGGCATTTCTTTTTTTATCTGTCTATACTATCTGTGCCATGTACTTATTCAGGTGTATCATGATTAACTAAGATGCATATTGTCACAAAAAGGGTTGAATGAAAAAATATATCAAAACTGCCCCTACAGGATGGTAACGATATATTTTTCTATTTCAAAACTTCCAATCTGTTGGTACTTGTAGGTTTTCTTCGTTGTCAGATTTACAAATATTAAAGCATTTAATCGTTCCAATTCTAGATCACTTCCATTACATAATTGTCTTACAATGCACTTGATTAGCTATTAATAATGAACATACTATAGTACTTGCTTCTCTCTAATCTCTTGATGATACTGTTGAGTGTTGACACCCTATTTTGCAATACATATTTTTTCTCTCAAGGGACATCATTTAGCTATCTTATGTTCAATATTCAAAATGTCTGACACTATTCATGCTGGATGGTTTGGTGTTTTTCTGGTATCAATTATCAATTTATATTACTTCAGGCGGTGGAAGCTGATGTTAAAGCAAGGACAAAGGGTGAGATGGGAGCAGCTAAGACACTTTGTAGTCCCTTTGATCAGCCAGAACTCCCAGAAGGTATAAGCCTTGTCGTTCAAATCTGTGTTAGAAATAATCTTAAAATTGTTTTCTGCAACTGCCCTCTAAAATCTATCTTAAGCTTTTAGCCAATTCGTATTGATATTTTTTCACGATTTTTTTTATTTTGAATAGTAACACCTTATGTTGCCTTTAATAGGTACCAAGTGCTTTGCGTCAGAAAAACCTGCGAAGAAATGGTCATATTGGGGCAGAAGTTACTAGATTACTAGTTTGTGGTACTTTTTTTTTATATGGGGGGTGCCCTGTCTGGATTTGTTGAGCACACACCAGTTTTAGTTTTTTCAATTGGTTATTTTCTTTTTCAGCTGTTGGTTGTTCGATGATTTTGTACTACATATTACTTAAAAAACTGCAGTTAATTGAACATGACATCATTTACTTGACTCACTGATGATATACAGCATCTATTAATTGTTAATAACTAGCCTAACACAAATTGATGAACTCCACGTTCTCGAGTTTGACCCTTTTTTACTAGCCACAAACATGTTTAGCAGTTGTTCTTCGTGGATTTTGTTCGATTTGTTTAACTTTTATTTTCTTTCCTTTTCTCTCTCCTTATCTTCACGAATGTAATCTTTTTTTCTTTGTGGACATGACGAATGTAATGTTTGATCAGCGAAAATCAGATTGGGGAGCTCTCCTCAAAATGACACCTTATGGATTGAACTTTCACGTTAGTCAAGTTCATTAATATTGTATTCGACTTCACAGCAATTAGTTACTCCAACATCAACGACAATCGTAAGCATGAAGGATAATTTCTTTTTTCCTTTTTGGATAATTTCAATTTTTAAAGAAGGTAAGTAATTCAAACTATCAAAATAGCACTTTACTTTACCCTATTATTAAGTTAAAATTGCTTTTTTTTTTAAATAAATTAATTTAAGTTTATACTGCTTTACAAATAAAATTTTAAAAATAACTTAATATAACTGCTTGCATAATTTTTTTCTAAAATGTTAAATTATATATTTCTTAATGTGCCTTTTAGAAAAGCATAAACAAAACCCAAATGAAGACAGGAGGAGAAAGCAAGTATTAAAAATCCCCTTGTCAAAATTGAATGCGTTACGAAGTGCACTATACATGCCAACAAAAGAAGAAGCAACCCCTCGTAAACCAATCAAATTGAGATGCATATTGATAGCACTTAGCGGTGGCTTCTTTTTCTTTTTGTTCTCTAGGTGGGCAATGGCTTCCATATATTATTATATAAGACCATAACGTTAACACCTGCACAACAATTCAATATGTCAAATATTTTATGGAAAAAGTTGATAGGTCTCTATATGTCTGTACTCGACATGCTGATATTTCCTCAATATTTATGTCAATTATCAGTGTACCTAATTAAATTACGATATTTTTTTTTCTTTTCCTTTGTCCGATCATTGCGATATGGTCCTTCAAAACTAGCTCTTACCTCTTGTGCCATGTGACATCTTGAACAGAGGAACACAAATAATATGACTATATAAAGTGAAAAGGACAAATGTATCTTAATCTAATCACTCTCGCGTTGTTGTCTTTTCCCTTGTTGGTAATTGTTTGGAAACCTAATTCATTCTTCTCCTTCGATTTAACAATAATAATAAGATTTATAGAAGTTCTAATTATATTGAACCTTGTCTATCCAGTTGTGTCAATTTTTTGTGTGCAACTCCAATAATATGTTGGTCAATTGAGGATGACACAGCAACAACTCTTTTTGGTTAACATGTAAGCATCTTAATTGATGTAAAGTTGAGGAAATAGGGCTTAATAGAATTATAATACTTAACAATTTTGTCATTAGATAGAGGGCCTAGAAAGAGAATTAAGAAAGACAAAAAGATGGTAAAAAAATTTTACTTAATAGAGTTGATGATTCAGTGAACCTTAATAATTTGATTAAGATCTTCTAAAGTGAGAAAGTTGATAAAGAGAAGAGTTAATCACTTTTAAATTAAGATAGTGCGGCATATATTTAATGAAAATTACAAAATCAATGGTGATTAACTTCTCACTTTACTTGAACTAAAAAAAAAAACTTATCACTTTACTATTTTATCAACTTTCTCACTTTAAAACATCTAAATTCTTAATGATTAATCTTAAGGATAATTGACTTTATCGTCTAATCTCAGGATATGAATGTTGCAAATCCATTTAATGTGTGTTGGGACAGTGTCGGGGGTGACTTGATTCTATCATTAATTAGAGTGACAAAACATGAATTGCCCACCTGAATTTGAATGATAACTACTCTACTAACTATGCCAATTACCAAACCAGAAAGCACTAATCAAATGATGCAACATAAGCATGTTGGATGTATTTTTCCGTGCATAATGAAAGTATAAACAACTGCTAACTTTTGTTGGGGAGAGAAGTGCTTTATGGAAGGATAGCACAGGATACAACAAACATAATTAATGTCATTGCGCTTATAGGATTAAAAGGTTTTTGAGAACTAACATAACCTCCGAAATCCTCATTTTTTGAATCATAAAACTTGTAAATGGTGTAAACTTATTTTAGCGGAAGCATTAATTAGGATCTTAAAAGTTGTGATTTTTATACCTGGATTGGTTGCCATAACAAGTCCTGATTACGGTAGAGTTGAACTTTAAGACTGATTTTGCAGAGTGTTGGTTACAGTAGAGTTGATCTTCAACATTGGTTTCTCTCCCTTTCCTTTCCTTCAGACGTTCATCAGGATGACAGTTTCACGGTATTTTCAGTGAGTGGAAACTGTAAAACGTCGTGTGTCTTGAGGCAGAGAGAGGACCACCTTTTATGTATTATTATCTTTAAATTTAATGCGTCCATCAAATATTAGAATTAACGGATGAGATTAAATCATTAATAGTTTATAAATAATTATAATTAGGCCACAATAGAAGTTTAAATTATCATAAACTTCCAACATTCTCCCACTTGGCCTAAGTGTAATCATATTCTCACACATTACATAATTGCTTTAATATGGTAAAATACTTTGTGTGAGTTATGACAGTCATGCATTTAATATGAAACACATTTCTTTCCATATACTACAACCACTAGCATCTTACTACACAAGCTACATAAATAACACAATTTTATATCGGTCCCATAAAGTTTCTAGATCATTATGTTATAACTCATACAATAATATTACTTTAACTAGAAACAACAAACTATCAATGTTCAGAAAACACATAAATAAACATAGTGAGCTCAGAGTGTTAGCATCATTCAGAAGAACCAAGACCCATTCTATGTACATGTTCCTTAAATGTCTTTGGTTGCAATCCTTTAGTCAATGGATCAGTAATCATAAGTTCTGTTCTAACATGTTCTATGGACACTCTTTGTTTCCGAACTTCCTCCTTAACGCCAAAGTTCTTTATTTCCATATGCTTGGCATCTTTAGAATATCTATCATTTTTTGAGAAAAATACTGCTGCAGAATTATCACAATAAATTTTCAATGGCCTAGCAATTGAGTCAACAATGTCAAGTCCTGAAATGAAATTTTACAGCCATAAAGCTTGATTTGTAGCTTCAAAACATGCTACAAATTCTGCCTCCATAGTAGATGTTGCCACAACGCTTTGCTTGGAGCTTTTCTATGATATGGCAGCTTCTCCAAATAAGAATAAGTAGCCAAATGTAGACTTTCTTGTGTCAGCACATCCACCAAAATCTGAATCTGAATAACCAATTACTTCTAATTGGCTAGACCTTTTGTACATGAGCATATAATCCTTTGTACCTTGAAGATATCTTAAAATCTTCTTTGCAGCTTTTCAATGATCCATTCTAGGATTATTTTGATACCTTCCAAGCATTCCTACTGCAAAGCTAATGTCTGGTCTTGTGCAAGTTTGCACATACATAAGACTTCCCACTACAGAACTATATGGAATTCCTTCCATTTGCTTCCGTTCTATGTCATTTTTTAGGCATTGCATAAGACTAAATTTGTCCCCTTTTTGAATTGGTGCAATTCCTGCGGAACACTTTTCCATGTTGAACATCTCTAGAACTTTATTTATATAGGCCTTCTGAGACAATCCTAACAGTCCTTGTGATTTATCACGAAAAATTTCAATTCCTATCACATAGGATGCCTCTCCCATATCTTTCATTTCAAAGTTTCTAGAAAGGTATTCTTTAGTCTCACGCAACATTCCCAAATTATTTGTTGCAAGCAAAATATCATCAACATATAAGACTAGAAAAATAAACTTACTCCCACTGACCTTTTGGTATATGCATACATCAACAACATTTTCTTCAAAACCGAAAGAAAGAATGGTATTATTAAACTTAATATACCATTGTTGTGAGGCTTGTTTTAGTCCATATATTGATTTCTTAAATTTACACACCATACGACCTTTTCCTTCAGTTGGAAAACCTTCAGGTTGATCCATATAAATTTCTTCATCAAGATTACCATTCAAAAAGGCAGTTTTTACATCCATTTGATGTAACCCTAAATCATAATGAGCCACAAGTGCCATAATGATATGCAATGAATCTTTCTTAGAAACAGGTGAAAATGTTTCTTTATAATCAACACCATTCTTTTGAGTAAATCCCTTAGCAACAAGTCTAACTTTATATCGTTCAACATTGTCTTTTGAGTCTCGCTTAACTTTAAAGACCCATTTACAACCAATACATTTAGCACCTTCTGGCAATGCAACAATATCCCAAACTTTGTTATCTTCCATGGATTTTAACTCTTCTTTCATGGCATCAATCCATTTTTCTGAATCATCACTATTTATGGCTTGTGTAAATGAAACTGGATCTTTAGATATTTCAATATCTTCTTCTTGTAAATAAGTTTCATAATAGCTTGGAATAGCTGACTTTCTTTCCCTTTGAGATCTCCTCAATGGTATTTCTTGAGACTCATTTCTTTCTGATATTTGTGAGTTAGTTTCTTCATTGGGAGCATTATCATTTAAATCTTGTTCATCACTATTAATGTGTTCAACAATAGTTGGAACAACTCTTTGAGTAGGTGTGGATAAAGGAACACTAATATGTATAGGAACATTAACTTTAATTTCTTTTATTTCTACATTTTGATGATTTTCACTCCCACTAACTTCACCATTTTCAAAGAATTTTGCATTACCAGTTTCTACAATTCTTGGACTATGGTTTGGACAATAAAAAATATACCCTTTAGACTTCTCCGGATAGCCAATAAAATAGCCACTCACTGTTCGAGAATCTAATTTCTTTTCTTGTGGATTAAATATTCTTGCTTCTGCTGGACAACCCCAAACATGTAAATGTCGTAAACTAGGTTTCCTATTAGTCCATAACTCAAAAGGAGTCTTTGGAACAGCTTTACTAGGAATTCTATTTAGCAAATACATGGCAGTTTTTAATGCATACATCCACAAGAATTTGGGTAAAGAAGAATTGCTCATCATACTTCTAACCATATCCATTAATGTTCGATTACGCCTTTCTGCCACACCATTTTGTTGAGGTGTGTATGGCATTGTGTATTGTGCACATATGCCATGTCTTTCTAGAAGTTTTGCAAATGGACCAGGACATTGTCCTGTTTCATTATGTTTTCCATAATATTCACCACATCTATCTGACCTAACAACTTTTACCTTTTTGTCTAATTGCCTTTCAACTTCTTTAATATAAATCTTAATAGCATCAACTGCTTGAGACTTTTCTTTAAGCAAATAGACATATTCATAACGTGAAAAGTCATCAATAAAAGTGATGAAATATTTTTCTCCACCAATAGATGGAGCATCAAAAGGTTCGCATACATCAGTGTGTATAATTTCAAGAAGCTAACTACTTCTTGTGGCACCTTTCTTGTTTTGTTTGGTTTGTTTTTCCTTAATACAATCCACACATAAACCAAGATCAGTAAAATTTAAATTTTGTAAAATCTCATTCTTTACTAATCTTTCTATTCTTTCCTTGGATATGTGACCCAAGCGTTTATGCCACAAGAATGCAGAACTTTCTTTAGGCGTATTTGGCCTAACTACGTCATTCTGGTACTCAATAAGCAAGGATTCAGAAAATTGATCAAGAAGTTTTAATCTATATAAGCCATCAATTAGAACACCATAACCAACAATATTAGAATTTTTAAATAAATTAAAACAACTATGTCCACCATTAAAAAAAAATCACAATTGTCCAACTTTGAAACAGAAATTAAATTCCTAGACATTGAAGGTACATAAAGAGTCTTAGGTAAATCTAAATGAAAGCTTATATCCAACACCAAACGATAAGTTCCTATTCCTTCAATTGGCGCTTTCACATGGTTTTCCATGTAGAGGAACATCTTACTTTGGCTTGTGGTTTGGATCGTAAGGAATCCCTACATTATATTAGATACATGAGTTGTAGCACCAGAATCAAGCCACCAAGAATTATGAGGAATATCAATTAAATTTGATTCATAAGTACATACATATGTTTCAAATATACCTTTCTTTTCGAACCATGCCTTACGTTTAAGACAATCTTTTTGGAAATGTCCTTCCTTCTTACAGAAATGATACTGTTTTGCATTGGCATGTCCTTTCTTCTTAAAATTCTTGGGCTTTGTCTTTAATTTCTTTTCTGATTTGCCAGCTCCTTGAACCAAGTTGACAGAATGACCACCACAATTCTTAAGTCTATTTTCTTCCTGTATGAGCTTTCCAATCAATTCATTAGCGTCCCATTTTTCCTTCATGATATTATAATTAATTTGAAAAGCTCCATACTCAGAAGGTAATGAGTTCAGAATGAATTGCATCATAAAGGAGTCATCAACTGTCATACCCAGTGTCTTTAATTTTGCAGCAATATTAGTCATCTCAATAGTATGCTCTTGCATGCTCTTAGACCCATCAAACTTCATGGCCGTGAGCTGTGACATTAATGTACTAGCGAGTGACTTATCAGCAGAACAGAAGCGGTCTTCCACAAACGCAAGATATTCTTTAGCACTTTCTGTTTGTGGAAGGGTAGTCTTAATATTGCTTGCAGTAGTCATTCGCATAAACATAAGGCTTAATCTGTTAGAACGTTCCCATGTCTTAAGTGCATATTTTTCATCCTCATCATTATCATCAGTGATTCCAAAAGTGACAAGTCAAGATCCAAAAGACCTAAATGGAACTTCACTTGTTCACTCCATTCAGAGAAGTTTAAGCCATTAAACATGGTAACAGATGAAGCTTGCGAATGAATTGAAATACCTGTCATTTAATCATACAATGCTCAGATTAATTTTAATTTTATTATCTACTCAGATTACAGAACATAACAAGCATATTACAGTTCACCTTTAGGTAAAATTCTATAATACACTAACATATTAATATACAAATAAATGTCATATTTATCATACTTGAAGATTAAAATTCTCTGCCAAATACATATACCATCTTTGGAGAATACATATATCTGACCTAAGAATAATAAATTTTCTCGTTCAAGTCTATTAATAATAGAAGAGATTTCCTTTAGGTAAATCTAATTAAAATTAATTAACACATTATTAAATATACTGGCATTTTACGTTATAACTTGGTCACTTTGGTGTACACAAGCAGTAAATATTCTAAATAAATTTAATACTATAAATAAAATATTTATAGACTTTTCATAAAATTAGAGTACATTACGTACTTAAAATAATTTCATAATTGTCATCCATACTAAACTTAAACTCAAGATTAAATTCATACATGAGTATAATTTATGATCAAATTAAAATATTCAAAAGAAAACATATAGAACATATACAACCACAAATATACAGTTTTGATGGCATGAAATTTGAAACCCACTTAATTAAAATCCAATTATAAATAATTAATCAGAAACATTAAACACCGTGGATATCATAATTAGATCATAGAAAATCACATACTTTCAAAACACATGCTCTAATACCACATGTAAACATTAAATTTCTTATTTTATTATCTTATCTTTATCTTATCTTTAATTGTTCTTATCTTATCTTTATTTGCTTTTATCTTTCATAGGACAATACTCTATATATATTTAATTTTACCCTCATAGTTTACAAACACTTCAGTACAATTCAATCAATCAACAATCAATAAAATTTCTTCATCTTTTATTTTCTTATTCTTTCACAATTTTATCATGGTATCAGAGCCTTGGTATCCTCCTTAAAGAGGATACATAAGCTATCATCTTTCGGTGAGAAATCACCCTACATCTTTTTTTTCAACCTCCTCTCACAATGAATAATCAATCTTCCAATTCAGTTTAGCGGAAGCATTAATTAGGATCTTAAAAGTTGTGATTTTCATACCTGGATTGGTTGCCATATCCTGATTACGCTAGAGTTGAACTTTAAGACTGATTTTGCAGAGTATTGGTTACAGTAGAGTTGATCTTCAACACTGGTTTCTCTCCCTTTCCTTTTCTTCAGGATAGCAGTTTCACGGTATTTTCAGTGAGTGAAAACTGTAAAACGTCGTGTGTCTTGAGGTAGAGAGAGAACCACCTTTTATGTATTATTATCTTTAAATCTAATGCGTCCATCAAACATTAGAATTAACGGATGAGATTAAATCATTAATAGTTTATAAATAATTACAATTAGGCCACAATAGAAATTTAAATTATAATAAACTTCAAACAAATGGGACTTAACTTCTATCATCTTTCTCTCCCTTCCTAAACTAAATTCATAAAAACACCCAATACATAAGAGAATGAAACTAATTTTGCTTCTTTGTCACTATATAAAGTATTGTATATGGTCAATTAATTGCAAAATCATTTCTCATTAATATATATGTTTTGTTATAACCTTTTAAGGTAATCTAATAAGAATCAAAACCTTTTATGTTATACCTACGAATGTATTAAAATCAAACTTTATATAACTAAGTTAAAAAATGGCCTCTCTTGAATGCACTTGACTAATTTATTTTGTAAAAGAAGTAAATTATCATAATATTTGAAGAAGTAATGCATCATGATCAATGACACTTTGGTGTTGACAAGTTGGTTTACCTTTTCACTTATGATACATACATATGTGTTTGTCAAATTCATTCATCGTCATATCGCTAATTTTTTTTTATATTGTAATAAAATGAGCCTCGTCATGTTATATGTGAAATTCCTTAATATATTTATAGGTTTTAGTTACCGTTTGGTTTTGGGGCATAGGATACCTGACTTTGGGAACCTTAGCTTTTTCACATGATTGAGGTTTAGATTTATGACCAAACTTTGTGTCTCTCCCTTGAGAAAATGATATTAAGTATTTCACTGCAAAAATGATTTGATTTTTGTGTTACTTGTTTCCCAGCGCGAAGCTCAAAGCTGTAACAAATAAAAAACGAGCTAAGACCGCTATCATGGACGGTTCACATTGAATTTGTTTATTTATTTATTTATTAATCTTAGGATTGAAAACGATGAAACTCATTTTCATTTCTTTTACTGGTTGCTCAATAAACGACACAGTTCATTCCGGTCCAATCAACCTCCATGCTCGAATTTTATATTAAACATGAATAAAAGTTAGCATGTAAAATTTATAGTTAAAAATTATTAGATGATATAAAAATATTTTTTTTTATAAGATGTCTAGACAATTCTCTTTTTTTTTTTTTGTAAATTTAAAATAATTTATTTGACTAAAATATTCTTCAATAAATATTATAATGTAATTATATATAAATTAATAATAATTATTTGGTTGATTTAGTTAAAAAAGATATACTAAAATCAAAGAAAGATGAAGAAGAGGGACACTTAGCCATAACTCCGAAGGACACAAACACAAACCTGTTTTGCTTTTTATGGTTAAAAATTTGTCTGTCCCAATCTTCCTTTAATTTATTTTTATCCCTCTCAAATTTGACCATCATCCATTCTTCTTCTTCTTCTTCAAAATTACTGTCCCCCACACCACATGGCTCTAACATATATTAATCAAATCTAGACAAATAACAATAAAGAGAAAAGAAAGTAGTCATAGGTTTTAGCAGCTTTTGAAGTGTTTAATTACTATGTTGACTAAGAAAAAGAGGGAGCAAATGATTAGCAGAATGAAGTGATTTAAAGGATCTGACGGAGCTTACAAGTTAGTCTCTTAGAGAGAAGAGATAAACAGTAAAATAAAACAACAACACTGTTGTGTTGTGAATTGTGATGCATGCAAAGGTCAATTATTGTTGTGTGAAAACAACTTATTACTTTGTCTGTGTCCCAAGCCAAGAAACACAAGATTCATTCATCACCGGTTACACTTGCAATTCAAGGGAGAGAGTAGTGTTCACTGTACTTGAGTTGAGTGCTAGTTTTTTGCATAGTTTGAAGAAGAGAAGACAGAAGAAGGAGGGTCCTACTGCTTATTGTTTTGGCGGGCAGTAACAGTTTCTGTCAATGATTTATACTTGTGTGGTTCTTATTATCACTGCTTACCCTCTCTTGCTCTTTCTCTCTCTCTCTTTCTCAATGACCCACCCAATCAATTTCACACCTTGCTAATTCAATAAACCAAACCTTCCTCTCATCTTCCTCTCTCTCTCTCTCTCTCTCTCTCTCTCTCTCTCTCTCTCTCTCTCTCTCTCTTCTGGGTCTCTTTCATCAATAGTAGCAGCATTTTGGAATTTGGAGGTGCCCTTCAAAAGGGAAAGGTGGATCTCAGTCATATGAGGAGAACTTCTACAGTGAGTACTTGCTTTATACTCTTTTAATTCACTCTCATGCTTTGTAGTTACTAGTGGATGATGGCCTAATTGAGATCTAGAAGCCACAGATCAAGAATTAAACTGCAGATGGATCAGCTATTCTTTATCTTTAGTGCATTTTTTAGTTGATTGTTATCCCTCGTTTTCAAACAAGTTGCACTTTGTTACTGACTGCTAAACTGGGTGGTGTTCTTTCTGTGAAAAATTTGAGATTTTTTATGCACTGTGATGAAATGTAGTTGATCTGAGTAGTTCTACAGCTTCTCAATTTGAAATTCTTGAGTTAATCGAATACCCCTGTCTAGATCCTGCTTGAACTTCATAGTGTTTAATAATCATTGCCCTGTTAGCTACTGTTGTTTGAAGAAGCATGTGAAATATTGTAGTCATCATGGCTTGATAAGGCTCCAAAATGGGGAAGGTTCTCACTTTTAGGTGCAGCTTCATAGTAGTTACTGATGGCTAAACATTTTCTCTTGCAGCTTGTGGGTGTGCTTCTGGTACTTACATTAATCAGCTGTGGCCCATGGAGAGTGTGGAGCAGCTCACTTTGCAAGCAGACAAATTTGGAGGTTAGACCTCACAGCGTTAGTATTACAGAATTTGGCGCGGTTGGAGATGGGGTCACTCTCAACACAAAAGCATTTCAGAATGCAATATTTTACCTTAATTCATTTGCAGACAAAGGCGGAGCGAAGCTCTTTGTCCCGGCTGGCCGCTGGTTGACCGGTAGTTTTGATCTCATCAGCCATCTAACTCTCTGGTTGGACAAAGATGCTGTAATTCTTGGATCCACAGTAAGACATTGTTTCTTAATTTGGTTAGATGCTGGAGTAGGATAATCCAAATTCTATTGTCTTAATCGGTAGCTGGTAGAGTGATAGGTGATTTCTAAGATATCTTAATGGCATGCCCTGCTACTTATTACAGAACCCCGATGATTGGCCAGTTGTTGATCCTCTACCGTCATATGGGCGAGGAAGGGAGTTGCCGGGTGGAAGGCACAAGAGCCTCATTTATGGACAAGATTTGACTGATGTTGTTATAACAGGTTGATAATATTCATCAAATGATTGTCTTCTATGTACATGTTAGCTAGTTTATTGATTCTGTAAGTGTTCCAATGAAGGTAACAATGGAACAATTGATGGTCAAGGGAGTATATGGTGGAGCCTGTTTAGGAACAAAACCTTGGATTATACGCGTCCCCATTTGGTAGAATTGATGAACTCGGCGGGGGTTCTCATCTCGAATTTAACCTTCTTAGATTCTCCATTTTGGAATATCCACCCTGTATATTGCAGGTTTGTCTTCTATGGAAGGACTGAGTTTATGTTATTTATTTCTTATTTTCTTCTGCACTTCAAGTACTTCTTCCATTACCATTCAAAAGCTGTGCAATAGTGGGGCTTTGATGCTTAGGGGGGAGATTTGAGACTGTTTTTCTGGATGAACAGCCAAGTTACAGTTAAGAAAGTCAAGATCCTTGCTCCTCTTGATTCTCCAAACACAGATGGGATTGATCCAGGTGAATTAAGATTCTCACATATTCTAATAATATCCATCCTGTTAGAGAATAAAAAATGCTACGTACACACGAAAAATCAGTCACTGAATCAGCCACCATGTATTTTGTATTTAAACATATATTATATACGAGTGACTGATTTGGTAGCCGATTTTTCTGTGTACACATAGCATAGTTGTGATAGAATTTATGTCCTTGTAATTAAGATTCTCACATACAACTCTAAAATGTGGACAGATTCTTCAGACAATGTATGCATTGAAGACTGTTATATAAGCACGGGTGATGATCTGATTGCCATCAAAAGTGGCTGGGACGAGTATGGCATAGCATTCGGCCGTCCCAGCACAAACATTATCATCAACAGGCTCACCGGGAGGACGGCAACGAGTGCAGGGATTGCCATTGGAAGTGAGATGTCTGGTGGTGTATCAGAAGTCCATGCCCAAGACATTCGCTTCTTCGATTCATACAGCGCCATCAGAATAAAGACTTCTCCAGGGAGAGGTGGTTATGTTAGAAATGTCTTTGTCTCTAACATGACTTTAGAAAATGTTGACATTGCTATCAGGTTCACTGGTACATATGGGGATCATCCTGATGATAAATTTGATCCAAATGCATTACCATTGATAGAAAAGATTACAATCAAGGATGTGATTGGCCAAAACATCAAGCGCGCCGGCCTTCTAGAAGGCATAGAAGGAGACAACTTTGTAAACATCTGTCTATCAAACATCATCCTTAATGTGAGCTCAAGCTATTCATGGAACTGCTCTAATGTCCAAGGATATTCCGATTTCGTTTCGCCGGAAGCTTGCAAGCCTCTCAAGGAGAGAATATTCCCAGAGCATTGTTCAGACTGTTACAATTTATCCAATCACCTGCAAAGTTCAAATAATCAAACAAGAGGTGCTTGGTTACTATCTTGGTAAATTGTGGAGTTTATAGCATTATATGCTACCCGAAAAAAAAAAGGTCACTTTATAGCTGAAATTTGATTGGTGCATTTTTTCAGCAGGACAAATTTCAGGTGACATACAATGTTGAGTTGGGAGTTGCTGATCTTGTGGTTGTGCATCTGCGGAAAGATACTGAGAGAGATGATTGTTTCTTGTAACTTGTGTGCAGTAAACAATAATTTGAGTGATTTATCATAAAATAGGAAGTTGAATTGAATGATTTCATGTCTTTTCTTTTTTCTAGATACATATGGCTTTTTTTTTGGGGGGGGGGGGGGGGGGGAGAGAGAGAGAAAAAGATAAGAAATTTTGTGTTGCCATTTATTTTTTGAAGGAAAAGAATGTGTTTGGTTGTTGATAGATAAGAGAATGAGATGCTGTTAGTTAGTTTGTAACCACTCTAAATTCCTTTTCTGTTGCAACTTTATTTGATGTTGGAGAATTTGCACAAGTCCTAGGTAGTTGCTGACTTGCTTCCCTTTTACTGCATCCTTAGATTTGAATAAGGAATCCAATAAACAAGCTTCCTAGAAAAGTGGAATCTAATCAATTTCATACCTCTTCTTTACAATGAAAAAAAAATTAAAGCACATTAGTCATCATCACCATCAGATAACTTACTATTTGTCAGTTTCTTTTCAGTTTTTTATTTTTATTTTTTGGGTTGATGGATATTTAAGTCTTAATGATCTCTGCTTATGTACACTTTTATTAATTGAAAAAAAGATAAATCAAATAGTAATACTAAATAATATGTATTTTATATCATAAAATAAATGTGTACTAAGAAAATATATATAAAAATAGTACAAATATCATTTTTAAAAAAAATATAATAAAAATGTTTAGTGAGCCATATATTTAGAAATTAGAAGTAAATTGACTGGAACAATACTAGGCAGGTGTAAATCATAAAGAAATCCAAGTGTCACAAAAGATGAACATCCCAAGTACACTTGGAACTGGTGAATCAATATAATTATAGGGATGAATGAACAATGAAGGAATCAAGAAATATAGTAGTATCAATTAAGGTTAGAATCCCAATTTTCAAGATACTTTAGCTATGTAGTATGTACTATCTATCTAGGAGAGAATTCAGTTGCATCTTTGTTGATGATTGCACACACGCCCACCCTTAAAAGATATGTTTCAAGTTCATATTGCAATTAACATTCCAGTGATTGCAATAGTGTTTAAAAGTGTTTACTTAATTTATTAAAAAAAATTAAAAATTAATGTTTAATTTTAAAAATATAAAAATAAATAATTAATAAATATTTAAAATTTATTATAAAAATTAAGTTAAATAAAAATTAAACACCAAATTATAAGTATCATAAAATTTACTTTAGGTGAGTTGCTGAAAAACATTGTACCGACAATTTTCACAGTGGAGACACTTCGCGCCATGCAGCGCCAACAAACACCGTAGTCCCATTGGGCTTAGTTTTGGGCCTCAGAACCCCGCCATCTGAGTTTCAGCTTTAATTAAACTTGGAATTTGGGCCTCTGACCAAAAACAATAAACCTCGAATTTAGGCCGAAAACATAGATTCCCCAGACCACTCTAGTTTTTGTACTTTCTTTGGGATAGGCCCTGTTGGAATAAAAACCAAAAAATTAGGTAGTGTATCCCCAAAAGAATAAAACACTTCGAGCAACATTAAATGTTATAGGTACCAGGACCAAAAACAAATGTTATACGTACCATTTTATCTACATTATATTTGTATAATTTTTAATTTATACTAAAATGATCGGAAAAAAATAGAAAAAATATCTTTCATACTACAAAAATGCGTAAAAAACTATAAAAAAAAAAAAATGATGCCAACACTACTGTTGCTAAAATATTAGGTGTGGCGGCCAAAATTCAAGTACGTAGTTATTTCATTTCTTATCGCCTGCGAAGAATGAATTGAAACTTTCAGCAACATTTTTTCCTTTGGTTGACGATGATGAAAAACTATATTTCACCAACTTTTTGAATGTTTCACTAAACTTTAAGCATATCATTATATAAAGTTCACACATTTACTTACTAGTTATCTCAAAAATAAATATGATTTTTTAAAATAAATCTGATATATTTTAAAAGTACTATAAACGATGACATTTAATTTTTACATTTTCAACATAGAATATATCAAAAGAAATTATTATATCATTAAATTATATGGTTAACACTAAGAGATAAGATAACTAAATTCTTTAAATAATTATTACATTTACATGTACGTATCTTAAATAACTGTTCCTATATATGTTACCGTAATATTACATGATATTATAATTTTTTTTTTTGCTGCTAATTAGTTAGTAATATTTTAAAAAATATAATATTAGAATACTGAACTAAAAATATTAAGATGTATTTTATTTGTATTTTTAATTTCTCTTTTTTATTTTTAGTATTTTTATTTTTTAAATTTTACAAAAAAAGTAAAAATAATAAAATTTTAGTTTGTTATTTTTTTATTTATAAAATTCTAAAAATAAAAAATATTAAAAATAAAAAACAAAAACACAAACTAAATAAGACTGTTGGCTAAAAATACTAGTGATTATACATTAAAATTACTGGTATATGTTAATTGAAAAATAAAAATATTATTTGTAAATTAAAATTATTTATTAAAATTAGTTATTAATTTATTTATATATAAATATATATATGATTTAATTTATTTTTAATATATATTTATATTGGTTAAAACTCAGGTGCAGTCGACTTCACGTGAAATTGATAGTTGAGAGCCGTTAGATGAAAATTTAGTCAAATCAGTCAAATCATCTAACAATTTTCAACTATCAACTTCACGTGAAATCGACTGCACCTGAGTTTCTACCATTTATATTTTAATATATATTTTATATTAACGGTCATAACTGGTTTTAGTATACAATTAATATAAGGGTCGCACTACAGTACAGATCAATATTTACAGATATTCTATTTTTTTATTTTATTTCGTTACACATGTATTGGATATTCTTTGGTTGGCTTAATTATTCTTCATTAGCTCTGAGTGAGCATCTATTTAGTCTGGCTTGGATATAGCAAGTGTCCCTTGGACTCGGATCACGAATTTTGGATTTTATTAAGAAAGTGAGAAAAAAAAAAGTTGGGTTAACTTAAAAGCAGAAAACAATAATCATATAAAACAAGTCTATTGAACTAGGAAAAAAAAAAAGATAAAAAAAGCATGTTGAGAATAATTGATTTTCTTTTTCATTTTTTAGAATATATTTAATTGTAAATACAATTTGAAATTGTAAAATCTTTTTTTCTCTTATATAAGATTTAAATAAAAATAGAAAATAATTAGTTGAAAAATTAATACAAGAAACAGGCAATATGAAAATGCCACATCAAACATATTTCAAAACAACAATGTTATTTGTACACTAAAATCAGCTACTAATATATTTGTGCATAAATATATGTGTAGTTTAATTTATTTTTAATGTGTATTTTGTATTTCAACATATATTTTATATTGATACCTGATTTTGGTAGTTAATTTTGGTATACACGTAGTATAACTCATTTTAAAATTTTAAATTTTAAAAAGATTAAAATACTTTCATAATTAATTTTTAAAAGAACAAAACAATTTTTGAAGATTGATTTTAAAAAACTAAAATACCATTTAGTTTATTCTTAAAGAATTAAGATATCCTTTTAAGCATTAATTTAAAAATACTAAATTATTCTTATATAATTAACTGAAGTTGATTGATTGTATTAGCAACTATGAATTTAAATTTAATATTTAAAATTCTAAAATAACTTTTATTTAATTCTAAAAGAATTAAAATAATATTTTAAGATTAATCCTACAAACATTAAAATTAACCCTTTAAAATTAAGATTATTTAATTATATTAAAAATTATAAAATTCAACTTTTAAGAATACTAAAATAAAGATGAGACTAAAATGTCATTTAGCATGAATTTAAATAATTTTATTTTAATACTGTAAAATAATTTTATACATGCATATCCAATTATATAGGAATATGTTAGAAAAATAACTACGTTTTACATTAATAGTATGAATAATCATTAAAAAAAAGAATGTAATTGAACGACTATATAAAATATTTTACATTGTTAGTGTATCAAAATTAAATTTTAATTTAAAAAGACAAAAATATCATGATTTTTTATTGAATTATAAATTAGAAATTTAAATTGAAGTTTTAAAACACTAAAATATTATGTCGATTATTTTAGTCAAAAGAATCATAAATTGAAATATTTTTAAAATAACTACAAAAAGTCTCTTATGAAATTAGAAGGGATTTTACAAAG